>NC_137623.1:39483557-39488902 GCF_963280865.1 Gymnoscopelus braueri | reverse complement strand
TAAGTAAAAGTACAAAAGTATAGGCTATTGACATCAAAATATACTTCAGTACCAAAAGTAAAATAGGCTACATTATGCAGAATGTCCCATTTCACAAGGTATCATGTATAAAATGTATTTAAATCTTTTGAAAATAGCAGATCTGCAAGCTCACAACCGCTATTTTCAGTATGGCTATTTTCAAATAGCCAAAGTCTATATAGAGTTGAAGTGGTTAATGTAGCATGATATTGTTAAAGTTTTGTAATAATCTTACAATTCTACAAAGTAACTACGTAGTAACTAGAGTTTTCAATATAATTGTAGTGGAGTAAAAGCACAATATTTGCCTCTGAGATGTAGTGGAGTAGAAAAGTGCAGAACATTTTTAATATGCCAGTAAAGTAAGAATACCCCAAAAATTGTACTTAAGTACAGTACTTGAGTACATGTAGGCTACTTACTGTAGTTACTTTCCACCACTGACAGCAGCAGAGCACAGCTTGTCAGCCAAATCGTCATGCAATGGAGCATATTATAGGCTATATTAGACCTGGAGCCGCCTTGGCTGTTGGTCTATTTTATTATCAACGTGTCCATACTGTTTTACAGTAACAGACGTGCATGCAGCCTGGAATGTTTCAGTAGCATGTTTCTTTTGAAAGTATCAAGATTCAAGAATGTTCACCAGTGGTGGAAGAAGTACTCACATTTTGTACTTAAGTAAAAGTACCAATACCACAATGTAGACACAATGTAGTTACAAATAAAAGTCTAGTATTCAAAATGTGCTTGAGTGAAAGTGCAAAAGTGTTCACATTGAAATATACTTGAGTACTGAAAGTAAAAGTACTCATTTTGCAGAATGTCCCATTTCACAAGTTTCCAAATGTATAAAAAGGCTTTGAAAATAGCAGATCTGCAAGCTCACAACGCATCGCCAAGCGATCGTGTTGTGAGCTTGTAGACCTGCTATTTTCAAATAGCCTAAGTATGCATAGGGCTGAAGTGGTTATGTTTTGTTGCCTAATAATAATCAAAATCTACAAATAATTGTAATGGAGTAAAAAGTACAATATTTGCCTCTGTGATGTAGTGGAGTAGAAGTAAAAGTACTGAAAATGGGAAACGCTCCAGTAAAGTAAAAAATCCTCAAAAGTGTACCTTTGTACAAAAATGTACTTAGTTACTTTACGCCACTGGTAGTCACTAATGTAAAACAGTGTTGCTGAGTAACTTCTGTAGAGGCATTATTATTATTATGATTATGATTATTATTGCTATGTCGAAGTGGTTCATTCAAGTCAGTGGTGAGACAAATAAAAGGTGTGTGTTGTATAGCTACTATTAGAGTTGTGAGACATTTGTAGGACTTGACTTTGACCTGACTTACTCATTGTGTGAGTCAACACAGCCTTGAGGACCTGACAGCTTTCTCACCTTGTTGGTACATTCTTCTACCCATTTGGCACAAGACCTCCAGCTGTTGAAAATTGGGGGTGCTCTTACTCACATAGACCTGTACAGCAGTGGTTCTCAAACTTTTTTCATGTCAAGGAACCTCCCAAATTGATATCGTTGCTGTCCGGCAGAAACCAGCTAACTCCATTTTGCACGCTTTCGCATTTTTTTTCTCCATAAATCAGGGCCATTGAACACCCTTTACGTCTGTGTGTTGGTAAAAAAAATATTGAACCAATGAAAAACATTAAAAAGCGCTTCTGACAAAACCAGCTAACTAACTCCATTGGATCCTCAAACTTTCTGCTAAACCAGCTAACTCCACCGTAGTTAGCTGGTTTTGCTGACTCCAGGCTCCACCCCATTTTCACCTCCAACCTCATTGTGAGCTTGGAGGTCCATTCAGCTGTTCTTATCAATGATGAACAAAACCTCCTGACTCCGGACAGCAGAGATATATATATATATTTGGCCACGGACCCCCACCTGAAAAGGTTTTGCCAGAGACCTGCAGAAGAGAAGATCTGTATTAATTGTTTTTTTCAAAATTATTCAAAATGTCCTTAACATTTTGGATATTTTTCAAATATTAAAAAAAATAACAGATGTGCAAGCTCACAGGGCGGCACGAAGCTTGTAGATCTGATATTTTTGATTAGCCAACATATAAATGGACGAAGTGGTTAAAAGGGCCCCTGGGGGTCCCCGGATCCCACTTTGAGAACCAATGCTATACAATAACTATAACTATAACTATAACTATAACTATAACTATAACTATAACTATAACTATAACTATAACTATAACTATAACTTTAATATATATATATGTATGTTAAGTAGGCCTGTCGTAGTAGGCTACTCCTCTCTGCTATAGCGACTATTGTTTTTCGGAAGGGGTGCCTGTGTGTAAAGTGGTGTCGGGCTTATAAATTGGCATCTGGCCGTGTGTGGTTCTTTGAAGTTCCCTGGTTTGGGTCCACATGGGTGCAGGATGTGGACTTCTTTTTTTTTTTTTTTTACCCCGGGTAAATAATATCGCTTGGTGCAGTTTTCTCCTGACACGAGACATCTGTCTTGAACATGAAAGACACGGAGGAGCTCTTAGATCTTCTGGGTGATGCTGGACGGACACACATTGTCTCAGAAAAAAAGAGACATTTGTAACTTCCCTCCGAGATTGTACGAATGGAAGCGGGTCCATTACTGTGTAGTAGTAGCTGATTTCTCTATCTGCTTCGTCGACCCCATGTGTTCATTGACTCTTGTTGTTTCCTGTGAAAATCCAACTTTTCCTCCGTTCCAAAACGTTTTTGAGAAACCTCGCTCTCTAGTCGTGTGTGTGTCTTTTTCTTTCCTTTTTTCGTGTCCTTTTCATGTTGAGTTGAGACTTTGGAGAGAGTGCATCTGTAACCAATTTGACTGGGCTACTTGAAGAGAAGGAGGGGGGCGGGGGGGGGGCGGTGAATGGCAACCCCTCTTTTCTTCATCTCCAATCTTCTCTGTCATGTCCAACTGGACAGTCCATCATAATGTGAACTCTATCAGTGCATGTAGCGTGAATTCAGCCAAACCATTGGTTTATGCTTTTTTTATTTACTGTGTAAAAACAACAACTTTGTAACATTGGCATAATTATATTATTGATACAGTATGTATGTATAATAAGCCATCTCATCAAATGGTTCCGTGCTAGTCCTCTGGGGCATTGGTTCTCAAAGTGGGGTCTGGGGACCCCCAGGGGTCCTTGGGGGGGTTCCAGGGGGTCCCCAGCAAAATATGTTAATATAGCATCACAATAATTTTAATCACTTTAACCTTTTATACTTTTATAAAATGTGTCCAAACCTTTGAATATATATATTTTTAAAGCGAACATTTGTAACTCAAATCTTTGCTTCTGGGGGTCCCTGGAACAAAATTGTTTGAGATGGGGGTCCGCGGCCAAGTACATATCATTTTGGGGGTCCTTGACATGAAAAAGTTTGAGAACCACTGCTCTGGGGCACTGGTAAACAACAATGTAGGCCCACAGTATCTCATATCTCATATCCCACATTAACTTTGGTTAATATTACATTGATCAGGAGGAAATAAATTCCATGCTGTGTTTTTCCACACAGCCTTTAATTCTGTGAGCTGTTCCCACTTCAAGTAGACTGGTGTCCCTGACAGTGTTAATGGACTTAACTGTTTCGGCCCATTCACAATAGCTAAGTGAGTGGTTAGACAAATGAAGAGGTGTTGTAAGACCTCTCAGCCACGTGCTTTGCTTTCACATGCTAATTGCATAAGTCAACACAAGCACTGCCTTTTGCTCACTTTAGCTGCTACGTTCCGCCATAACCATGACCATTTGGCTCTTCCCATGGACCACTATACCAGTGGTTCTCAAAAGTGGGTTCCTGCGGACCCCCAGGGGTCCTTGAGGGGGGTCCCCAGTCAAATTGATTAATATGGCGTCAAGAGCAGTTTTTTACCACTTTTAGCCCTATTTTATCAGCTATTTGAAAATCAATCTACAAGCTCACAATGCGTCGTAACGTTGTCCATGGCCAAATATATACAGTATCAATTTAGGGAACCTTGACATGAAAATGTTTGAGAACCACTGATTTATTATTATATGTATGATCCTGATGACTATGTATTGTGTGTCAAAATGGTGCTCCGGCTTCCTGTTTGGGACTGTCGAATCCAACTGATTCCTGTATGAAAAGCAGTAGGCGGCTGAAGTACCACTTAAACCCTCTAAACGTAGTAATCTGGACCTGTTGTGAGCTTGTAGATCGGCTGTTTTTGGCAAACGTTCTCCCCAGAATACTAGGGATGCTGGGTTTCAAGTGGTTGAAGTCCATTTCCAGAAGTAAAGTATTTAGTAGTAAAGAGAAGGCCGACATGAGGGATGATGGGAGAGAATGGAGGACAGAAGATGAGAGGGAAAGAAGGGACCAGATGAGAAGAGATGACAAGTCGGAGCAAGGATACAGGAGAGGAGAGACAGAATCAAACGTCACAGCAAAAAATATGTCCCACTTTGAATAGTGGTGGGCTCTCATTGGTCACCCACAACTCTGGTGAGCGAAATGTAATTCAAACCGAGGAGTGCCAGACCAATCTGCCCAGGGCTGTGGCAGATTCGTGTGGATAAATTGATGGATAGACGGACGGACGGACCATCTGTATATGATCTTTAATGAAGTCACAAAAAGTGCATTAACTTACATCCTTAATCACTGATCAGTAAGTCTGTCGGTCGCTCAGTCCACCTCTTTGGTCCCAAGCGACATATCTTGAAAAATAGATTCAAGCCTGTTGTTCATTCATGTTCCCTAGAGCAGTGGTTTTCATGTCAAGAAGCCCCAAATTGATATGTACTTGGCCACGGAGCCACGTCTGAAAATATGTTGTTAAGATATTTGAAAACAAATATTACACATTTTCCTTCTTTTTTTTTTAAATAACACGCCGCAATGTGAGCTCATAGATTTGCTAACTTTTGGTCCACGACGCCTGAGTGTACAGTAAATCGGGCTTAAGGATGGTAATCAGTTCAAACCACTTTGGTCAGGTTGAGTGCAAGAAGCAGCACAGCCTCAGAAATGTTTGTTGTTGTCTTAACCAATGAGATTCAAACACTCATTACCAAAGAATTTCCAATTCTCATGTGGCTTTTAACCACTTGAACCCTAGCATCGCTCGGAACATTATTTTGCCAAAATGGCAGATCTACAAGCTCACAACGCGTCACAATGCAACTTGTAGATCAGCATGTTGGTGTAGAACAATGGTTCTCAACCAGTGGTCCGGGGACCACCAGTGGTCCTTGAGGGGGTTCCAGGTGGTCCCCAGCTAAATGATGGAGAGTTGGTAACCAAATGGACCCTTATAGATGCTTAACTATT
>NC_137623.1:39458557-39478557 GCF_963280865.1 Gymnoscopelus braueri | reverse complement strand
TTTCAGAGTTGTGGGGGTCCTTGAAATTAAAAAGGTTTGAAAAACACTGTTCTAGTCCAGTCATGTCTCAGCGAGTTTAGTCGACTCTCTTCTCTCTTAATGATATTGAGCTGCGGCTAATTGCTGGGTCAAAGGTTAGTAAATGTAATAATAATAATAATATTATTATTGCATACACACTGAAATGTTTCAACTGCATTTAACCCAGCCTACGTATCAGGAAAAGTGGACGCTACGGGGCAGCGCCTCTGGGAGCAGTTAGGGGTTAAGTGTCTTGCTCAGGGACACTTTGACACAGAGACCGGGACATGAACCGGGGACCCTCTGTTTCCCAGGCGGCCCCTCTGCAAACTCATCTACGGCCGCGCCAGTAATCAGAAAACTAGACTGGTCCATTAAGACTCTATGCTCTATACAGACCCCTTAGACCCCACTATCAGATGATGTGGTTTCTGGAAGAAGGTCTAGAAATGTGGCCTGACTCAGCTGACTGCTGGGAAATTGACATGGCAGGGTTTGGCGAGCCCCAGTTCAAGACAGCCTCTGGAATGTTAATGGTGACCATTTTGGCATTCAATTTCCTAAATGGATTAGGCTGTGGTGTGAGATGGGCGCTTTAAATCTGAGTTATTTGTCATGGAGCATTTGAGAGGTTTGAAAAATGCACAGGCGTGACAGAGTTTAAACTGCGTGTTATGTATTACTGCTCCCCCCGGTTCGTTTCAACCCTGTGATCAGTCCACCATGTAAGATGAAGTGAAAAACATTTCACTTTGGGGTCACAGTGCGGTGCAAACAAGTGTTGATAACAGTAGTTCTAGAGACTAGAGCTGTCAAGTAAATAATCTAACCTCAAATAATCATCGACTTTGGGGGAAATCTACCGTAAAACTATATATCTGATTAAGAGGCGTCAGATATAGCCTGCCGCTCTGTGTTACATAATGACTAAACCAAAGCAAAGCAGTGCACGTTGACAGTCCTTGATACAGGCTGTGTAACATAGGTTGAGTGCGTGCGGTCACGCCAGCCCCTTATCCGTCTAAATAGGCCAAAACACATTCCACGTTCATAACGTGACCGAAAATCAACTAGTGCGTTCCCTGTGATTGAAGTGACGTGATTATTGTTATCACGTCCGATGCGAATGCACATTTAAAAAGACTTGGTGTCGGACAAACAAACAGCATTTGCTCTATTTGAAAATCTTCACCTATAACGACATGTCAAACATAGGGCCATATGCCGATGTCATCCAAAAGGTTAAATAATGGGCTCTTAACTATAACAGTACAATGGTAGGCAGGTGAATACCACAAAGGTATCAGGTGTTGAAGTTAACGGCACAATGGAATTCAACTACTGAAATAAAACAGCAGCAAAATAACAAATGCATACTATTTTTCTTTTTAAATACAAACTTGTAATATGCAATATTCAATTGTCTGTAGCTTACAAAATGTAAATATAACGTATAACATAATAGTGGATTAAAATACAGTAAACTATTAAGTGGTTGCAGTTTACTGACTATTAAAAAAAATGATAGGAGTCATGGTGTTGCGAGGTATGTGCCTGCGGTATTACAGTAACAGACAATCATAAAAAAGAAAAACTCCATAACATTCACATTATGAAAAGATGGCATGAGCAGAAATGTAGCATTTGGAATCACTGCTGGTACCATTGGACACAAGCACTGGATACCAGCCCAAGAAAATGAATGTATTGAAATATGAAATGATATGAGACCTAAGTTATGTGTATTCAGAGCTATCCAGCTGTTGAACATTCAAACTGATATTCAGCCCAAAAAAATCATACCATTTTGTGGAATTTTACAAGCTAAAATATGGAGCAACACAAATTCTGAATGGTCATAATGGTATTCAAAATGAAACCACAGTACTATTCAGTTTCTCCCATCGCAAGACAATTCGATCACTCACCCCACAGTGGAATGTCGGTGATGGCCATGCATGTCTCTCTGCATCGTTTGCGGCTCAAACATTGACAAAAGCGGAGATTATTCAACGTTTAAAATTTGTCAAGCAGCGGGTCAAGGCTCATGTGAGACAAGAAAAACAACTGTAACATGGGGAATATTGTGTTATTCGATATGTTGACCCGAGTACATGTCGAACCCAATTGAGGACTTGGATGTCTCAACCACTATTTACATATGCACCATCTGAAAGCCCTTAATATTTCTGTTACACAACTATTCCATGTATAAGCTGCTATCCTGGTTATCAGAAACCCGGGAGAGGTAGGCTACCTGAAATATTTTTGAAATGATCTGAAATACTTTACATACATCATAGATCCATTACACTCAAAATCAACAGAATATTACTCTTCCGTGTGTCCAGGTAGCTGAGTCAGTAGAGCTCTCGTCTTCTTTCGACCTCAAGGTCATGGGTTCGATCCCGGGCACCGGCAACTCATGAGTAGCGCGGACCGCGGTTTGGGTGTGCCAAGCCGTGCGGTGAGTACTGGGTATTGCGCTCCACCTCAGCAATCCATGGGGTCTTCAACATGGGGTCTAGGACCCCTAGTGGGTCCTCAGAGTTATTACAGGGGGGCCGCCAAATCTTTGTGCGATTAGATATTTGTTTTTACATTAACCACTTGAACCGTAATATCCCTATTCTGAAGAGAACTGTTGCCAAAAATAGCAGATCTACAAGCTCACAACGCCTCGCGCTGCGAGGCGTTGTGAGCTTGTAGATCGGCTATTTTTGAAGAGGTTTGGTGTCTATGAAATCTATGAAAATACAATTTTATACAGCATGTAGTGGGGGTCCCTGCTTCATCTCTCTTTCAGCTAGGGGGTCCTTGGGCTGAAAACGTTGAAGATCCCTGTTCTAGTGCATTGTGAAACAGGGATAGAAGCCCGCATTCTGGCTGACACAGACAATAAGCCCCCACTATTAGTCACATGTATAACTATTGCAAAAGTAGCTGTTATATAAGCTCAAACGAGCTTGTAGATCTGCTACTTTTGATGTTTGTCTGTGACGCTGTAGTATGATCAAATAGTAGGGCGTTAATTTATGAAAAAGCACAAAAAGTTAAAATATGGAGATAAGAGGTTTCTGCCCGACAGCAACGAAATATTTAACCAATGAAAAGTATTAACAAGAGCGTGTGACTAAAATGATCATCTTTTTTTTCCATTTCCTGAAAAGTAACAGCTTTGGACATACAAGGTTTCCACCAGACAGTGCATCACTCATTCCCTCCCTCCCTCCCTCCATCCATCCATCCATCACTCCCTCCTCCTTTTCAGTCATTCCTCAGCATGCTGTTCTTTCATTTGTGTGTGTGTGCGTGTGTGCGTGTGTGTGTGTGCGTGTGTGTGTGTGTGTGTGTGTGTGTGTGTGTGTGTGTGTGTGTGTGTGTGTGCGTGTGTGCGTGTGTGCGCGTGTGTGCGTGCGTGTGTGCGTGTGTGCGTGTGTGTGTGTGTGCGTGCGTGTGTGTGTGTGCGTGTGTGTGTGTGCGTGTGTGTGTGTGTGTGTGTGTGTGTGTGTGTGTGTGTGTGTGTGTGTGTGTGTGTGTGCGCGTGTGCGTGGATGCGTGCGTGTGTATCTGCCTCTGTATCTGTACCTTTGGCTGATACTAGAATTTCTGGAATCCATCTGTCACTAGCATGCTGTTCTTTCATTTGTGTGCGTGCGTATATATATATATATATATATATATATGTATATATAGGTATATATATAGGTATATAGGTGTGTTTTCTCTTTTGATCTTTTTTTCTTTTCTTTTCTAACCATGGTCTGACTCTGACTCTTTGCCTCACATACCTAGAAACTGAAGGTATAGAACAATCCAGTCCTGCTTTCTCCAGTGAAAGACAGCCCTGCCCCGTCTGGACACTGATAAGGACACTGGTCAGATGATTCATGCATTTGTGCTGTTGTGCTTGGATTCTTTACACATGCCTCACTTAAGGAACTGTGACTCTGTCAATTCCAACACGTTGGCTCATCTACTCACTCCCTCCCTACCATATAAAAAAAAAAACTAGAGGGTTTTGTGATGATTCATTGAGATAAGAAATGAAAAAGAGCTGCTCCTCAATTATTTGATTAACCTACATGAGCAAGATTAAGTCGGTTATTAGTTCTAAATATCGGATTTGGGCGCACGGTGGCGCAGTCGGTAGCGCTGTCGCCTCACAGCTAGAAGGTCCTGGGTTCGATTCCCGCCGGGGACGCTGTGGGCACTGGGGGCGTGTCTTCTCCTCCGCGTCATCAGCGCCCATACCCTAGGTGGGGTTGGCGAAAGGGCCTACTCTGTGTGGAGTTTGCATGTTCTCCCCGTGTCTCCTAGGGTATAGTTAATACCCTCACAAAAACATGTAGTAATCCTGGTCACTATACCGCCTCCCCCATGACAGCCGGGGCGCCTGATGGAGGGGAAGGGAACTGGTTGGAATAACGTGTTCCTTCCACGCGCTACGTCCAACCAGGGAAACTCCCCCCTGTCAGGTGACAAGAAGGTCAGTTGGCTCTCATGCCTGAAGGAAGCATGAGCTCGGCCCTGGCCTCCCTACTGTGGGGTGACAGGTGTAATACTGGTGTAGGGCTGGTGTAGTGCCCAGGATCACTTAGGAAATTGGCACCGGGTGAAAAAAATGGGTTACAAAAATCGCGGGATAAAAAAATAATAAAAAAAAAAAATATCGGATTTGATATATATTTGATTAATTGCCCAGCCCTATACTCTCTCACCCCCTCTTTTCTTTTGTTTTGTCTTTCCACTTCCCCGTCTCTCTCTGTCCATTCCTCCTATGGTTTCATCCATCCATCAGGCAACATGAATGAATGCATGAATGAATGAATGAATGATACTCTTTGAACAATGCACAGTGAGACATTAACAAAAAGCATTTTCTTTTAGCCTGATCGAAAAGGTACAGGCAGAAGCTTGTAGCTTATTAGTGCCTTTCCTTTTTACATTTTGTTACTTTTTTTAACAAGAAAGAAGAATTGCGAAGAACATAAACAAACATAACAAACAAACAAACAAACAAAACAAAAACATAAATATGTGCACCTACAGTGCATCTGTTAAGGACTCTTCTGAAGTCCTTCTGAAGGTCTCTTCTGATCTATTCACACACACATGTGTGTGGGTGCGTCCGACAGACTGTGTTAGGCATTGGAATTATTGAACGTAGCAACATAATGGCTGACACACACAGCCGCTGCCTGCCTGCCTGTGGCCTGCGGTGAGCGAGATATATGCTATCTGCCACGCTAGATAACTTTACATTCCTGTAACCCCCCCTCTCACATAATATATTCTGGCACCCTAAAGTGTTTTGCATGCCCCCCACTGGCCAGCCATATGGGCTGCCCCCCTCTCTTCACACACCAGAGAGAGAGAGGGAGGGAGAGGGAGAGGGAGAGAGAGAGGGAGAGAGAGGGAGAGGGAGGGAGGGAGATAGGGAGAGACAGACGGAGACAAAGACAGAGAGGGAACAGAACAAAGTGGAAAAAGGCACCGTGACAATAGAGGCATAAACCATGTTATTATGATACTTTGTTTGTTTGTAGCAGTTCTCTTTTCCCCTTCCATTGTCATTGTCATCATAGTAACTGTGCACTCTGACTCTATTATAAACCTCAAACGGTTCAATAACCCGTCAGTTATACAGTACAATACTGAGCTTTAATGTTGTCTTCATTAGAAGCTCTGACAGAGAGAGAGCACACACACTGTGAAGCTCTATTGTTCCCTCGTGTTTATGGCGAGCTCCAATGGGGCCAGTGCTCATTAGCGGACAGCTATGGGGCCTCTCTACTGTACATATCACCGCTGTTGTTGTCGGGCAGAAAACTTGTATGTCTGTATTTCATCGTTTTTACGTGTCTTCGTAAACTATAAAATAAATATTTTACAGTTTGTCGCGTAACAGTATTGCACAATCGCGAGCTTGTTAAATGTATTTTTACTCTGGCATATAATGACATGCCCCAAAATAGAGACACCAGGTTCAAAGTGCTTTAAGTCTGTTTGTGGGTTTTTATAAATATCGTCTCTGTCGGGTGGAAACCTCATACAGTATGTCCAAAACCGTTACCTTTCAGGGTTCAAGTTCTAAAATAGCAAAAGTAGCAGATCTACAAGCTCAAAACGCGACGCTTCGCGCCGCGTTTCGAGCTTGTATATCTGCTACTTTTGTGTGACACTGTAGTAATAGTAGTATGATCAAGTAGGACATTAATTAACGATAAAACACAAAGTTAAAATGTGGAGATAAAAGGTTTCTGCCCGACAGCAACAAAATATTTAAACAATGAAAAGTATTAACAGGAGCGTGCGACTAAATCATAATTACACTGGATCAATTCAAACACAGGTTATTTTTTTTCCAGAAAAGTAACAGCTTTGGCAGCTTTGGACATACAAGGTTTCCACCTGACAGTGACAAAGTCTGAATGCACTGCATCACTCATTCCCTCCCTCCATCTATCCATCCGTCACTCCCTCCTCCTTTCAGTCATTCCTCGGCATGCTGTTCTTTCATATGTGTGTGTGTGTGTGTGTGTGTGTGTGTGTGCGTGCGTGCTCGTGTGTGTGTGTGTGTGCGTCCATAGGCTACATAGCTCTATCGCCCTCTCTCCTTTGTCTCGCCGTCTCCATCTCTCTCCCCCCCTCTCAATTTCAATTTGATTCAAAGGCGCTTTATTGGCATGGGAAACATATACGTTTACATTGCAAAAAGCAAGTGTGTAAATGCGCTCGTTGTCCTGTCTCTTTTAAGTCCTGTGATTTAGCACGTTCGTGTCTATTCTGACAGTAAACAACATGGGCTCTCTCCGCCACCATTGTCAATATCACATTTTGGGGACACCGTTGACAGACAACATGTGGAAGAGAAGCTTGACAGAAAGAGAGCACTTATTGTCTCTTGACTTCAAGTGAGGAGGCAGAGAGCTACATGGTGAAGTTATGCTATTAAACAGCATCATTGGGTTAGTGGGGGGGAGGGGGGTGTTGCAACTTGCAGAGTTGCAGGTGTTCACACTGGGGGCCCTATCTTACCCCGTGCGATTTCCGTGAAATTTTGCACGCACGTTCCCACTATGCCAATTGAAAATTTTCAAATCAGCCTCATGGTGGCGCTATAACAGGCCGATTTGTGTTTTTACCTATAACTGCACCGATCTGTGTAAAACTTTGTATGCACACTCCCTAGATGCCAAGGAAAAAACCTTTGCCCTGCATTTTTCCACATCTGCCTTATATAGCGCCACCAGGGTGCCATGTTTCACTTACGTAAAACACGGATTTGGATTTTATCCACATTTCACGCAAATCGGCACACGTTACTCTATAGTCATGTGATCAAGATCTGTTTGATTTTTCATATCCTGATTGGCTAAGATTGACATCTAAAGTTTGCAGGAGTGGCCAGTTTTGAACAAAATGCCATAAATCATGAACGCAATGTCCGATTGCGGGGAAACGGTGCACGCACATTCGCACAATTATAGTGCCACCAGGAGGCAGATTTTTGCTAAATATTTTATTTTATTTTACTCCTACAAATGTATTCCAAACATCACGCAAATCGGTACACATTATCTCTATAGTCAAGTGATCAAGATGGATCCGTCCGATTTTTCATATATCCTCTTGATTGGGGAATTACGAACATTGATGGCCCACAATAACCCACCTGACCTGGCGGAGACCTGTGCTCCGAGGAGCACCTTTTCTAGTTATATTATATTGGACAGCACGTTTGGGAAGGCGAGTTATTTCCATATGAGTTTCATGCAGTATCTCTTGTCAGCCAAGGTCCTACCGCACTTAGTTATATTAACATACTCTACCATACAGTAGATTGGTAAGATTTTAATGTAAAAAAAACCTCCACTGTTACAGCGGAGCTGCTATCAGACTGTGGTAACAACCAGACATTCATTCATTCATTCATTCATTCATTCATTCATTCATTCATTCATTCATTCATTCATTCATTCTCTCACTGATTCATTTGCTTCTCACATTCTTTAAATATAGAAATAACTACCTACTGTTTCTCACATAGCCAAAGGCACTTACACAGAAGAACATTAATACCGCACACGTGCGCGCTCACACATGCGCGCGTGCACACACACACACACACACACACACACACACACACACACACACACACACACACACACACACATACACACACACACACACACACACACACACACACACACACACACACACACACACACACACACACACACACACACACACACACACACACACACACACACACACACACACACACACACACACACACACACACTGGGGACCTGCTCTAATTTAGATAATCAAATGTGTGTGTTGGAGCTAGAGATAGATGGATTCCAGAAATTCTAGTACCAGTCAAAGATACAGATACAGATACAGATACAGAGGCAGAGACACACACACACACACACACACACACACACACACACACACACACACACACACACACACACACACACACACACACACACACACACACACACACACAGTAATTTCCTAATGTTACGGTATGTATCTGTCTGTATGAGGTGTCGGGTCAGCGAAACAGTGCTATAGGAACTACTGTGACCCATAATGTGTGACAAACACACACGCATGCACACACACACACACACACACACACACACACACACACACACACACACACACACACACACACACACACACACACACACAACAACACGTCGTATCGCGCCACATTGCACAGCAATTGTGTGCCGCATCGCCAAACATTGTGTGCCGCATCGCCAATAAAATAGCCAATCTACAGGCTCACAATGATGTATTGTGAGGTTGTAAATTGCCTATTTTCACCTTGGGATACCAACGGTTCCCGAGGCATCTCATGTTTCTGTCGAGCGAAACGGCCTGATGTACAAGTAGTATGTCACACAGGGTCCAGCTCTTGATGCGGAGTGCCAAGCGGGGAGACATTGGGTACCAGTTGTATAGTCTTCGCCATGACTCGCCCGGGGAGTGAACCCCCGACCTCCCAGTCTCAGGGGTGGACACTCTAACCACAAGGAGCCACTGAGCTGGTTCACACAATGCTGCATGACAGAGTATAAATTGTCTGGCTTGTTGTGCAGCCTCTCCCTCCTTCCATACAAATGAATCTGTCTCTGTGTTGGTCGATCCGTTTGTCCCGATTCTGTAACCACTCAAATCTCAAAGCTGATGGAAGCGCCTCTGGCTTGAGTTGACTCGCAGTTTCTCCTTAATCATAACGGCGGAGACGTCAAACGCACTTGATCTTGAAATTGTGTTTGGCCATTCTCTGACTTATTGTTCACTTGGTGGATACACTCATGGGATTATAACAAAAAATAGCAACACAATTATTTAAAAGGAATGTGCTTGATCTTTGAGACTCCCGATTTGTGAATTTTATAGACAAATGTCACACGTGGTGCATTTAGACATATTGGACTTTTTTTTTTGGTATTATGTTTCATAGTGCATTCATACTTGGCACGTGAAACTTTAACTGACGCCAGGTCTATTAATGATGGTTGTCTGGAGGGTTAGATATTGTAGAATAGAATCTTGATTGTCCACACGTGGAAGTTTGCCTCTGGCTTCACTTCATGATGGTACAACTTGTACCGTGATTTAGAGTAGTCAAACACCATATTACTCTACATAACAAACAACATATTCACTTCCTATTAGGTTTCTGTTCCGCTTTTAACCACATGAGCCCCAACGTCCCTATTGTGGGACGAACATTTGGGTGAAAATACACCATCTACGATCTAACCGTATTTTCTACTTTGGCTATTAAAAAATAGCAGATCTACAAGCTCATAGCGCTATGTAGATCTGCTAATTTAGATATATATTTTATTTTTTACTCACATCTTTGCTTCTGGAGGTCCCTGGCACAAAATATTTTGGACATGGGGGTCCGCAGCCAAATAATATCATTTTGGGGGTCCTTGACATGAAAAAGTTTGAGAACTGCATTGTTGACCCGACCTCAATATACAGTCTCACCCAAGACATTATTTTCAACGTGGCGATCAGATATGCCACACCTGTACCAAAGTTATGGACCTATACCATTGGTCCTTGAGGGAGTTCCAGGGGGTCCCCAGCTAAATGATAGATTAGGAACCAAATGGACCATAATGGGTCTGTAACTCTGAGAGTGTACAAATGTTCATTTGTACATTCTCAGAGTTAAAATAACATTGATTTTACAATATAATTTGGGTCCAAGAGATAGAAATGCCATTAAATGGGCCGTGCGTGGCTGCGTTTTGGAGCAAAGTGGAGTAAAAGTGGGGTCTGGGGACACCCAGGGGTCCTTGAGAGTGTTCCAGGGGGACCCCAGCAAAACCAGTTTAACCACGTTAACCCTATACATCCACGCATTTAAAAAAAATCTTGCAAAGAAATTGGGGAAATTATTGATGTTTTTCTATGTATTTTGTATGGGTTTCCCACCTGGCACAACTCTTTTCAGATGGGGAACTCTTTTCAGAATAACTTATTTTCAGGGTCCTCCTTGATATGAAAAAGTTTGAGAAGCACTGTTTTGGAGTGGGAACTACAAGAAAAGTAGAGGAGGGGCTAAAAGAGGGAGAGAGAGAGAGAGAGAGAGAGAGGAGTGTGGCGGGTTCATGCAGGGGAATTCCTTTGATGTGGCTTGTGGGTGGCATTATTCCTGTTCCTCAGAAGACCGGGACACGGTAGCAAAACATTAGCACATGTTGCTCTCTTAAAACTAATATATGATCCGTCGCACGCCGGTGTTGTTGTGCGACGAGGTTTACATTAGGCTTTACAGAGGTATACAGAGCAGTGGTTCTCAAACGGTTTCAAGACAATGACCCCCAAATCAATATGTATTTGGCCGCGGACCCCCCCCCCCCCTCCCCATCTGAAAATGTTTCGTGCCAAGGACACCCCAGAAGAGAAGAGTTATGTTAAAAAACTATTCAAAATTATTCAAAATTAAATAAATTCGATATTTTTTTTTCGAACATTTTCAAAAATAGCAGATCTACATGCTCACAGTAAGCTTGTATATCTGCTATTTTTGAATAGCCAACATGCAAATGGATAAAGTGGCTAGAATGATTGTGAAGCTATATTAACTACTTTTGCTGGGGACCCCCTGGAACCCCCACCCCCTTAGGACCCCTGGGGGTCCCCAGACAGAGAGAGAGAGAGAGAGAGAGAGAGCGCGAGTCTGACGTTCTTTGACAAAACATGTTGACACAATGCGACTACAACAGACAGACAAACTAGTTAAATTATTTACATGGTGGAATTGGAACTCCCCGCTGAAAGGCATTGAAGTTCTCTGTTGTATAATCCACACGTCAACCCGCTGCTAAGCTAGGTTTTGGTTATATGAACACATTACTGTGGCTTAGTGCGTCTGGGTGGCACAGGACTACATGTCTTGTATTGGGGTTTGGCTTGGCTTGGCTTGGCTTGGCTGCTCCAGTGCAGTGGTTCTTCAGACTTGTTCATGACAAGGACCCCCAAATTATAATTATATAGCTATTTGGCCACGGACCCCCATCTGAAAATACGTATGAGATTTGTATTTCAAAAAATATTTTCCAAAATGTTTTTTTATAATTTTTTTATAGCAGATCTACAGGCATTGCGATGCATTGAGAGCTTGTAGCTATTTTTGTGATGAGGAGAGGGAAGAGAGAGATCAGATGGAGAGGAGGACAGTGTGATGGTGAAGAGGTAAAATAGAGGTACAAAGACTCAGATAGGAAAAGAGTTTGAGATAAAAATCGTTGCTGTCTGGTGGAAACCGTGTATCTCCAAACCTTTCTTTGATGATGATAAAAAATAAAAAAAAACATTTAAAACACTTTGCTTTTGCAGGTCACTTTTGTATGATGAAGTAGGGCATATATTTACAAAGAAAACGTAAAAAGTTGAAACACGGACATAGGTTTCTGCCCGACAGCAACTAAATGTAAACAAATGGGTAGACAAAACATTTTCTCCATGGCACAGGTTTTCAGAGTAGGAAAGGAAAAAATCTGACAGAAAAAAAAGAGAAAGAAAATTCAAATGTAAAAAAAAAGAGTATAGCAGATCTATAAGCTCACATTGCGTGGCATGGGAACTCCTGCTCTATGTCGTGGACTCGGCTCTTAGAGGCATTAATACTACACTTTAATACAACACTTTTAGTTTTTTACTGTAATAGCTGGGGCTGTAATATGTTTGTTTATATATTGGTAATATGTGTAAACATTGGCGTGAAATCTAAGACCTATACAGTATATTTTGATTTACCATGGTGTAAGAAAGAAAAACTCCCCAGGTAGTGACACATATAAACGGCTAAACAACTGCACTGCACGTTGTATTATTATGCAGTATGTATTACTAACTCATTTTAAGATTTTCAGAGTTTTTAATGCTCTGTGTCACCTTTGCTATGTCTGCATGTATGTGATAGCAAAACCCAAGAAAGACACATTCCTCGTGAGGTTGTGAGTGTGATTCCCTGGTTTAACATGAAGACATTATGCATTAGGTTTGAGGACAGGACAGAGTCCCTCCCTCCATAATGATAGACTGTCCACCCACTCAGTGTACAATTACACCTTCCCTTCACACACCCTACATCAACTGTCTGAGTATACACACACACTGCATGTCTGTCTGTCTGTCTGTCTGTCTGTCTGTCTGTCTGTCTGTCTGTCTGTCTGTCTGTCTGTCTGTCTGTCTGTCTGTCTGTCTGTCTGTCTGTCTGTCTGTCTGTCTGTCTGTCTGTCTGTCTGTCTGTCTGTCTGTCTGTCTGTCTGTCTGTCTGTCTGTCATTGGCATTGCAACTAGTTGGCTGACTACCTACCTACCTACCTACCTACCTACCTACCTACCTACCTACCTACCTACCTACCTACCTACCTACCTACCTACCTACCTACCTACCTACCTACCTACCTACCTACCTACCTACAGTACCTACCAGCCAACCTGACAAGTTCAATTCAAAGGGGCATAATAAACATGCATTGACATTGCCCAAAGCAAGTGTGTGATAAAAACACAACAAACTAAGAAATGTACGTTTATACAATGAAAATAGAAGGAATAAAAGGAGTATTTCAAGTTTACAATCAAATATACAAAAGAAAGTAGCAAACAAAAAAACTGTGGTTTTCTCTCTCTCTCTCTCTCTCTCTCTCTCTCTCTCTCTCTCTCTCTCTCTCTCTCTCTCTCTCTCTCTCTCTCTCTCTCTCTCTCTCTCTCTCCATCTATTTGCCTGTCCAGTCTAAGAATAAATTACAGAGCTGGTGCCTTGACATCATGCAGTGTGTGTGTGTGTGTGTGTGTGTGTGTGTGTGTGTGTGTGTGTGTGTGTGTGTGTGTGTGTGTGTGTGTGTGTGTGTGTGTGTGTGTGTGTGTGTGTGTGTGTGTGTGTGTGTGTGTGTGTGTGTGTGTGTGTGTGGTGGGGACCAGTTTGTTGACAGAGCACTAGCCTGTGCTGTGCCAAGGTGCTTACTGGAACTCTCAGCTGGGCTGTGGCTTGGAGCTCTGCTGCTTGCCAAGCACACCCTGGTCGTGCATGTATGTGTGTGTGTGTGTGTGTGTGTGTGTGTGTGTGTGTGTGTGTGTGTGTCGTGCATGATGTTCCTCTACGCGTGTCTGTGCAGTGCCAGTGTTTGTAGCATCTTGTGTGTTCGCGGTTCCACTTGAGTTTGAACCACTTAAACCCTGTCGTCCAGGGGTCTTCAACATGGGGGTCCGGGACCCCTAGAGGGTCCTCGGGGTTATTACAGGGGGGGGCCACACTGTTTACATCATCCCATGTAAAGCCTTATTTACTCTGAATCGATCTACAAGCTAATAATGCATTGCATTTTGACATTTGGTCCTGTGCATTGTATGTATAGAGATAACAGTTCAACTCTGATAGTTGTGTTAATTGTATGTGTAATAATGCTGAAGATTAAGTATCAGTCATTTAGCTTGGGACTCCTGGAACCCCCCCAAGGATCCATGGGGATCCCCAGAACCCACATTGAGAACCTCTTGTCTTAGACAAACGTTCCCAAACTTTTTCCATGCCAACGTCCCTCAAATCAATGAAATAAAGTCAGCACACTGTCAAATGAACTTGCTCGCTATAGTTTGTTATTGACATTTCCAGGACTGTGTTGAAACGTCAATGATAAACTACTGGGAGCAGTTGTTATTGTATAGTATTGTGTCTTTATGTCTTGAGGAATTGAATACACAGGACCACAATGGAAACAAGCCCTCAGGGCTTTTTGTGTTATCCTTTTAGCATTATTGTGTAACTGTACCTCAATCAATCACAGTAAGGCTCTGTCCCACAGACCATTACGTTGGAAGGCTCTGGTCCCGCCCACAGACTAATCAGAATCCTCGGAGCCTGGGTGTTCGGGAGGAAGACGGCCAGACTGACAAGCAAAGTGGAAATAATAACGCTACACTGACTGGAGCGAGTCAGTCTAGATTCCAGGCTAGTTACTGGTCCGACGGTGGTACCTTAAAATCTGTGGTTTTCAAAGTGGGATCAGGGAATCTCATGGTTCTTTGAGGGGGAGAGTGTACAAATGGAGTGTCCATTGTAGCCTGACCTGACACTCAGCCTACTCAGACACTTCATTTCATTTCACTCCATTATTCAGCCCTCTCAGTGCAGCCGTTTTCTGAGATGTGAGCGTGGCCAAAGTGGGACTCTTTGGCGATTGGTTCATACTGGATTATCACAATCCTGATTGGGCCGGTTAAATTTTCAACCGAGAAAACCTGCCTGCTAGCCTAATGCATCACCAGACCCTGAATGGGAGGCTAGCGATTCAGGGTCTGAAGCCAGGCTAGGTCCATTTGGTTCCATTTGTACTATCTCAGAGTTATGGGTGGTCCTTGAAATAAAAACAAGTTTGGGAACCACAGCGTGAAATTATAATAGAATAGACTTGTATTATTTGGCAACAGTTAAAAGCACAGTATCACCAATTGAAAGCACCAAACTGGATTAATCACAACAGACAAAAAAAGCTGAAGCTTGTTTCTATTGTGGTCCATCATAAAACATACAACACCCAACAAAACACTGAACGTACAAAGAAACAAACACAATTATTGATTGTGTTGAAGATCGCACAGAAAATCACAGAAAGCCTTTCTTTCGGTGCTTCATCAGTCACACGTTATTCCCTGTAGTCCTGCTGGCACGGAATCAGAGACGGAGATGATTAAGATATGGAGAATTGATCTGGCTTCAATCAGGTCCTCTGACTCATCTCTCCACACTGGAGAGTCCAAGACCACACACACACACACACACACACACACACACACACACACACACACACACACACACACACACACACACACACACACACACACACACACACACACACACACACACACACACACACACACACACACACACACACACACACACACACACATTACAAGGGCTTTGGTCCTTGACCGAAACGTTGGCTAATTAAATTGTATCTTTATTGAGTAATTGCAAACAGTGTGCAGGTGTCCTTGATTCCCTGAAATGATGCGTGTCTACCACACCAATGCACCTGTTGCAAAGATCTTATTCAGGCGTGTTGTTGATGACTTATACACTATATTATTTGAAATAGAACAGGTCTGGTAACTTTGCTCTTACAGAGACGTCTTGTAGAGCCCAGTTTAGGGCGGTATCATGTCCAAGTCGAGTCTCGAGATTGTCAGACCAGCGTCCAAGTTGAGTCACAAGATTTCAAATCTCAAGTGTGAAGTCTACAGCTGTGGTTAGGGGTAAGGGTTCAGTTCTGGTTATAGTCAAAGCGTTCAGCACACCCCATGAGGTAGAACTGACTACTATATCATCGATGTTGAGCAGAGACCTTGTATGTTCCAAATATGTATATGTATCTACTGTAATCCTATTGGCTAATAGGAGGCTGGGCGGGTGGATGGGCTGGCGGACGGACCACGTCATCACGCTTGTCACTATGACTCAGCAATAACCATATAAGGAGTTCCCAATGCCGCTATGCCCAAATGTGGAGTGCGTTGTCTAACCTCAATGTGTCATCATGGCATCAGGCACAAATAAATCAATCAGTTCCATGGAGCTCTATATAGAACAATCTCCATATAGGGGTACAAAAGGAGGCATGCCCATTATGTGCATAAAATCATGACACCAGGGATCTCCATAGATGGGCATTAAAGGGACAAGGACTGACAACAGATACAGAGATCTCCATAGGCATATTGGTTGGATCTGTGGTGCGGCGTAGGTGTGAAAGGGACACATTTTTAAGTATTTAGAAAATGTTTTGGGAAGTTTTTACATTCCCAAAATAGGGACACCAGGTTGAAACTTGAAAAGTCTGTCTGTGAGTTTTATAAATATTCAACCAATGTACGAAAAGTATAAAAAAAAGTCAGAGCTTGTGACTGAATAATAACTACATTGGATCCATTTGGAACTAAGGTTATTTTTTTCCCCATTTCCTGAAAAGGAACGATTAGGGAAACACATGGTTTCCGCCCGATAGTGGCGATATCGTCGATGGCACACAGAACTTCACGTGTTTCCGCTCATCAAGTCATCATCAGATCAGAGCATGAAAGACAGGAAAAGTTCTATCAAAGTCAGAGATCGTATGCCTTCACACATACGTCTTGATGATAACAGATGCTCCCACAGCAAGCAGTAAAGAACCAATCCCACTGACGTTGTTAAAGGGAGTCTTCTTGGCTTCTCTTGGAGTGATTTAAACGTTGTATTGGCTTCTTTTTAAGCCAAGCCACAGTAGTTTTGACAATAATCCCAACATGGTAATAGTAATGTCGGCCAATAGGAAAACCACCTCTGCGAATGTCTTTATTTGCCTCTTAAGCCATATGGTTCGTATCCTGCTACGAAAAACATGACAAGCTAAACCAAATCAACTGACTGTGTCTCTTTCTCTCTTTGTCTCTCTCTCTCTGTGTGTTCCTGACTGTCTGTCTTTCTCATTATCTTGTCTGTCTGTCTGCAGACCCGTCATGTTGCCACCATGCTGCTGAGTTCACGCCATGTAGAGAAGCATGTGACCAGGTAAGAATGAATGAATGCATACACACGCACGCACGCACGCACGCACACACGCATGCATGCACGCACGCACGCACACACGCACGCACGCACAGACACACAGACACACAGACACACACACACACACACACATGCTCACTCACTCACTCACTCACTCACTCACTCGTGCATGCATTCACGCACGCACGCAGGCACACACGCACGCACGCACGCGCGCGCACACACACACACACACACACTCATCAGACCCTTATAGTTGGTCTCTCAAAAGAGTTTTTGAAGATTTCTTTTTGAAGAGTGTGTAAAGTTTCTTTGTCTCTCTGCGCTCTTTGATGTGCAGCACTGAGAGCTAGAATAAAATGTCCCTCCCACCCCCCGACTGAATTGGGAGCAGGTGACACTCTCTCTCTCTCTCTCTTTCTGCCTCTCTCTCTGTCTCCCCATCTCTCTCCCGCTCTCTCTCTGTCTCTTGTGATGGAATCAATGCTGCACTCCACAAAAGGCTTCTGTAGTACAGAGGGATACATACATACAGGACATATGGGTGAAAGAAGTTCATACCTTAGTACCATAATCACAGCTGCACCTGCCGCACGGGATGAGAGAGCAAGAGAGAGAGAGAGAGGGGTCACTTGTCACATCACAGGTTTACAAGTGTAAGAGTGGGCGAAAGTGGGGAAAGAAATAAAAACAAAAAACAAAGGTGTCTACTGTCTACAATATTTACACATAGCATGTCCATTCATCCGGTACAGTAGGTACATGAGGTTAGACATAAAGTGCATGAAGGAGAAGTGGAGGAGGATGGTGTCATGATGTTAGTGCACGAAATATGCTATACTCATAAAAGTGCGTAGCTACACACACACACACGCACGCGCGCGTTTTACTTAAGTAAAAGTATCAATACTGCAATGTAGAAGTACTCTGTTATAAGTCCGGAATTCAAAATTTACTTGAGTGAAAGTACAAAATTATTGGTATCAAAATGTACTTAAAGTACAAAAATGTTTGAAAAGCTTGTAGATTGGCTAGGTATGAAATAGGCCTAAAGTGGTTAATGTATGTTTTATAATGTAATAGTTTATATCTGCAAAGTAACTAGTAACTACTTAAGTACAGTACTTGAGTAAATGTACTTAGTTACTTTACACCATTGCTTATTTTGTCAAACTTCTGCTATATTTGTGGTGACATTTAGGCCTCCAAGTATAGTAATACGTGCACGCACGCACGCACGCACGCACGCACGCACGCACGCACGCACGCACGCACGCACGCACGCACGCACGCACGCACGCACGCACGCACGCACGCACGCACGCTGATGTCATTCTTATCTCCAGTGTAATTTCAGCCCTAATGGGTGCCGGCATATGCTTGGCTGTTGCTTTGATGCGTCTCTGGCTCCTTGTGTCAGCTGAAAGGAGCACAGAGCACTGATGTCTGCCAGCCAGCCCCACTATTTACTCCTCGCATACACTCTTAACTCCTCTGCTTTTTTTCGGCCTTTTTGAGATTTTTTTCCCTCCTCACTTTGATTATCTGCCAGCAAATTGCTGTCGGCTCCGTTTGTTGTGCTGCATGTTTTGTGCAGGCCGGCTGCTTTTAGGGTTTATTGCGGGGAGGTGAGGAGTATTTTTTTTCTTCTTTGGATGAGGAGGTGGTGAACCACTTAAACCCCAGCAACCCTATTCTGGTTGGAAAAAACTTTTGCAGAAAATAGCAGATCTACAAGCTGACAACGCTTCGCAACGCGAGTGTTTGTTCAGTAAACAGTGGTCTCCCTGACATTTCTCCAGCTCTTTTGTAAACATAAAATACATTTTTCAGGTGGGGTTGCCAATTTTAGCCAATTAGGAAAGAGTGTACCCATTCATCAGCTTTAATTTTATAGTGTTCCAGTTCCAATTTTGTCTACTCATTTCTTTGAGTCATCAGTTTCCAATTTCACGTTTAATCTGTATCCTGTGCGAGTTTTCTATATTTTCCATAAGAGCTGGAGAGACAGGGAGAAACTCCCGTTATTGAACAAACACAACAAGCAAGGAACATAATAGAGCTAATTAACATTTATCGCCGCGCCTCCGACCAAGTGGAGCTTACTATGTAACCGTGCTCGGGTTGTGTGTGTGTGTCTCTGTGTGCAGTTTCTGTGTGCAGCCGCGCTCTCATTGGCTCGCGCCCCCATGTGACTCACGTGCGTGCACTGCCTGTGTGCAGCCGCCAGAGTGCGCCAGAGTGCGCCAGAGTGCAGGAATTTAGACAATGCTCTGATTAAAATGCAGCCTGCAAACACACACACACACACACACACACACACACACACACACACACACACACACACACACACACACACACACACACACACACACACACAATGTCAATGTTCTCTCCCCATCATGGTGAAATAACACGGATTACAAGTCCGTAAATACACAATATTTTCGAGCTGCGTTCGCTTCCAGCGTTCGCGCGTCTTACTTGTAATAAGTATATATATCACTTATCCTACCTTCAAGTGGTTAAGTTACCATCTGTGGCTGTGTTCCTGTGCCGAGACTAGTGTTGCCATGTTTGCTTATTATAAGCGACTTTGAGCTTGTTTTTCTGTAAAGCCGCTTGTTTGTCCGTTGCGTTTTTTGGGCTTGTTTCTAAAGTGTAGTTGCTTATTTGGGCTTGCTTCCTAAATGTTGTTTAAACCAGTGGTTCTCAAACATTTTCATGTGAAGGACCCCTAGATTAATAGCCTATGTAATTGTCCGTGTATCCCCATCTGAAAACATTTTGTGCCACTATTCCACATTTCCCTTTTTCTTTCTTCCTTTTTTTTGTTTGGTTGAAAATAGCAGTTCTACTAGCTATTTTCTCTTGG
>NC_137623.1:39226057-39456057 GCF_963280865.1 Gymnoscopelus braueri | reverse complement strand
TCCTATGAAACCTCTACGGAGAATGATTCACAAACTTTGGGAGAAGAAAAAAATTGTTTACTCAATTGGCTATTTTTGAATAGCCAAAGTATAACATACGGTTAAAGTGGTTAAAATGGAGATTGGAGATTATTTCGTTTTTGTCGCATTCCTAAGGCAATAATTTGATGACCGGCGGAGTTTCCGGTAGTAGACTCAATTGACCTGCATTTGAGTCTCCTACCGGAGACATTAACATCTTTCCGCCGATCATCAAATTATTGGCTCAGGAATGCGACAAAAACAAAAAAATCTGCATGAATTCAAGGCTTCATGGGGTGTGTAATTGATAGAAAATAAGTAATTTTTTGGGTGAACTGCTCCTTTAACTAATTTTGTTTAACCCCCCCCCCCAGGACCCCTGGGGGTTCCGGACCCTACTTTGAGAACCAACGACCTAACCAGTGCAAACATTTGGCCGTAGCATGCATGCAAATCAGATCACAATCATCCAGTAATGGAAGGAATGTGTAGCCTCAACCAGTTCTTTTCTCGCTGACAAAGGAAAAGCAGCATTTATTTCTAAAATCAAATCCTAGCTTGAGCTCGAGCTTCTTTACTTACGTTTTCAGTGTGACTGTTTGAATGTTAAATTGTCATCAATAAAAATACTTAAATACCTTCGATACAGACAGACTTACATTATGAATCCGGTTCTAGATGGTTTTGGCCTACGTCCATGCATGCTGTGGAAATGGATTATGCTGCCAAATACTACGTCTTTGTTTTGTGGTTAATTTGAGTGAATGTGAGACGACACGCAAAGGAGAGAAATGTCACACTCATGGATTTTGATCGGTCGGTTGCTTCTGTGACCAAAGAACCAGAGGAAGTGATTCCTTTCACCCTCATTAGTGTATGATGATGGGTCAGAAAATCAAACTGTAAATGAACAAAAATGTAGTGAATGGAAACGACATCATGGTTCCTTGATCACACGGCACAGAAGCAACTCATGAAGGTGATTGACAAATTGACAATAATTGTCAATTTAAATGAATAAACTACACAACCCAGAGTTCAACATCACTTTATAGGAGCGGTTCCCAGTCTTATCTGGACATGGGCCCACTTCAAACTAAAGTGAAATTTTTGCGGCCCACCCATCTGACCACTTAACACGGCAGCGCATGCATTTTCATAACATGTTTATCTTAATGATCAATCAATCGGTTGTGTGTTCCGGCTTGGATCAATGGAACTAACGCAGTACACTTTAAGTTCCTTTTTTTTTGTATCACAATGAAAACGTATTTTTTGTAAGGATTTAAAGAAAAAATAGCATGACTTTGTTTTTTGCTGCTGATACTGCCAAAAAGGCTGGTATCGATATCGCCGAGTATGCCAGTCTATGTCAATCCGATAATGATATTTAATTAGTAATCAATATTTTGTATTTTGAATGCTTCAGTTGACGTTGAACTCCCGTTTTTAATGTACTATTAGCATTCTTATTTTACTTACTTGTGGCAGAGCTTTAACAATTAATCATGGCATTGTTGATGTTTTTGTTACATTTTGGTATTGCATTGGTAACTCAGGATCGGTTGCGGTATCTGGAAGGAGCAAATGGTACAGTCAGACAATAATGCTAAAAGGATAACACAAAAAGCCCTGGGGGCTTGTTTCCATTGTGGTCCTGTGTATTCAATTCAATTCAATATTCAATTCATCAAGACATATAAAGATATACAATACTATACAAGAGATCATTAATACTAGGAGCAGTAAAAGTATATTTACAGAACAACAGTGGGGGGGGGTCATTTCTTTTGGCAAGCTAGAAGACTTGTCTAGGTCCAGTTACAAATTGCAGACAGGTGCTCTTTTATGGCGGTTTGGAAGGAGGGTAGGGAGTAGTGCTTTTTTATGGCTTAGTGGTAGGACATTCCACATTTTGGGTGGCATACTAGTAGAATGAATTCATCCCCATGTTTGTGCCGAATCTGGGGGGAATGAGTTCAGTGGTGGAGCTTCCTCTGGTGTTGTGCCTGTGGGCGTTTCTCACTCTGAGATGACGCTGCCACGTGGCAGCACACATCCACTGACACCCATGTCGTACAGAATGAATGAAATCAGACCACATCTTAAGTGTCATGATGTGTGCTGTACATGTTAACTGTATTTTACTCTATTTTTGGTGCACTCAAGTTCACCACCATGGCACACTGTAGCACCTAGTCTTACCACACACACGCACACACAAACACGCACACACACGCACACAAGCGCACGCACACACGCGTGGGCTCTGCCTGTCTAATTAGGATGCTGGGAGGCTGTGTTGTTAGTCATTTGGTTGTATCTAAGCAGCCATTACAGCCGACACACTCACTAATTAGGCTGAGATTTAAACACAAGGGCTCACGCGCGCACGCACACACACACACACACACACACACACACACACACACACACACACACACACACACACACACACACACACACACACACACACACACACACACACACACACACACACACACACACACACACACACACACACACACACACACACAGAGACACGTGGCCCTGTAGTTTATAAGGAAACGGATCTCACAACACTCACCCGACACACTTGTAAGGAACAGCATGCGAGCGCACACACATGCACACGCACGCACGCATATGAATTCACTCATACGTACATGAAAGACAGATGCATTTGTAGGTGCAACACGCACACACACACACACACACACACACACACACACACACACACACACACACACACACACACACACACACACACACACACACACACACACACACACACACCCCTATGCATACGTGCACATACTGATTTTAACACACTCACACACTCACTCGCTTATACGGTATCATCATACAGTATACAGTATGATCGAACACACAAACACACACACACCAAAAAAGCATGCACACAATGTGCACACACAAACATGCAAGAGTGCACGCTCACACATGCACATCATACTGTACATGTATTCACGTGTCTCACACACACACACGCACACGCACAGGCAGAAGGTGAGCCAGCACTTGTAAGCTCCACTAAAACATGATGTGGTCTGTCATGTTGTACGTCTCCCCCTCCTCCCCTCGCGGCGCAAATCATGTTTATACCTCATGTAAAGATACACTCCTCGCCCGCTGACTGGAACCTTTCTTCCAAGGCCAAGCGACATGGGGGAGAGTTTACAGTGACGTACGCATATATCGAGTTTACACGAGTTGATGGTCCTGTGAAGGCGGGTTCGTTTATCTGGAATTTCTGTTTCATTTTGTAACTCTCTGTGATGTTCTGTAGTTCTTTCTCTCTCGCTCACTCTCACTCTCTGTCAGTGGTGGAAAAAGTACTCAAATTTTTTACTTAAGTAAAAGTATCAATACTGCAATTTAGAAATACTCGGTTACAAGTCCGGAATTCAAGATTTACAAAAGTATCGGTATCAAAATGTACTTAAAGTACAAGCATTGTGAAAATATTCACAATGCAGAATGTCCCATTTCAGGTTTTCAAATGTATAACAATATTTTGAAAATAGCAGATCTACAAGCTCACAATGCGTCGCATCGCGACGCATTGTCGCATTGTCGCATCTCCGTCTCTGTCTCTGTCTCTGTCTCTCTCTCTCTCTCTCTCTCTCTCTCTCTCTCTCACTCTCTCTCTCTCTCTCTCTCTCCCCATCACTCTCTTTCTCTCTCCATCTCTCTCTCTCGCTCCTTGTCCCACTCCCTATACCATCTCTTTTTGTCCGTCTGTTTGCTTCTTTATGGACGTGTGTGCGTCACTCACACATGCCCTGTGTGTGTGTTTGTGTGTGTGAGCAAAGAGTTTGTTTGACAACATTAATCCCACAAGACTGGAGTGCTGGGAAGGTGCTGGGAAGGTGCTGGGAAGGCGTGGTGTCATATTTACCCTGTTTCTTCTCATCACCATGCTTTGCTTTTCTCTCTGGAACACATAACAACACACACAAATGTTCTGTGGGAGATCTCACTGGCTTGTGAGCGCACCCTGCAGCCAGCGCACACACACGCACATACACGTACGCACGCACGCACGCACGCACGCACGCACGCACACACACACACACACACACACACACACACACACACACACACACACACACACACACACACACACACACACACACACACACACACACACACCTCGTGTTTCTATCTCATGTTAAGTTCATCTTCAGTTCAGTCAGTTCGTTTTAATTAGGTTTTTAAATCGTTTGTTGCTTTAGTTTTTATGTCGTGAAAAGGCTTAGTTTTGATTTAGTTTTTTATTAGTTTTAGTGTTTTAGTTTTAGTTTGTTATTGTGATATGGGATATAGTCAGCGACGAGATTCAAAAAGCTCTGACATTTTTAGAAAATAGCGGATCGGCAATCTGCATTTTGTTGCTTTTGCGCGGAACATATGAATTGAAAACAAATGACGTTTAACCTTGTTTAAGATCCTTCTGGGATAACATTTGATACGGTTGAGTTAGACCTATACTTTTTAAATAATCTTATTCTTATACCACTTTTCTATACAGCGAAAATAGACAATCTACAAGCTCACAACACTTGGCAATGTGATGCGTTGTTTGTACTCTATAGAGTACTAACAAGCTACGCCAGTGGATCTCAAAGTGTGTTTCTTGAGAGGGTTCCAAATGGACCCTTACAGGTTTGTAACTGGGAGTGTACAAATGAAACCAAATGGACCCGTAAGGGTCCATTTGGTTCCATTTGTGCACTCTCAGAGTTATGGGGGGTCCTTGAAATTAAAAGATTTGATGATCGAACTATTTGACACAACTAGAACAATCAGATTGTATTGTATTGGATTAAAGATGTAACGTGGGCTCTGTTCTGTGTTCTCCTGTCTTTGCAGAATGAGCTGTGGACGTGCATCAACTCTACACTGCCCGGTAAGTCCATTAAACCCTACACCTGACATTGGTTCTCAACCTTTTCCTCAATCAGAAACTCGAAAGCGTTCAAACTGATTGGAAGTACTGTAGGCGGTCAAAGGTCAAGGTCACTGTGACCTAACAAAACGTGTTAATTACATTCCTAAAGCCTTCATTCACTACAGACACCGATATGAGTCTGGACAGACAGGGAGGTAAAGGTCAACGGGTTGGCGGAGGCATTCAGCAGCGATTTGGTATTTCTAGCTTATGTATCAAACCTTTAATTAACCAAGAAAGACGTTTAAAAAACTATTTTTCGAGGGAGACGTGGCCAAGACAGGCAGCAGTGAAATTGAAAAGAACACATTTACAAACGGGAAACATAAAAGGAGACAAAAAGAAAAACACACTTGAAAAGAGGTGTGAAAACCTTGACATATTCTTTTTTTCATTTAGCAAGAATTTAGCGGAATCAATCCATCCAGTTCCGAGTCATCCCGTAACCTATTCATACCGAGGGGTGCAGAATGCACAAAAGCCCTTTTCTCAATTTCTCGGAACCATGGGAAAATAGCAGTGCAGCGCGTCACCTTGCTTTGATTCCACCGAATTAACCCAGTCGTTAACCTGGCGAGGGCCGTACTGTAATTCAAAGGAGAAGAATGTGCAGCAGTGGAAGTGCTATACGTAAAAGGTGCCCCCACCTTCCCCCGCCCCCGGGCGGGCGGGGGAGGGCTCTCTCTCTCTCTCAGCTTTGTAAACTGTCTCTCTCAGCCGGCGCTTCAAAGAGCTATAACCTCCGCTATCTGCGCCGGGGCTAAATCCACCTGTCAGAGAGCTAACAGCATCCAGATGTAGGGAGGTCTGGTCGAGGATCAGTCTACGTGGCTGTGCCCGCCGACAAACCTCCACTCCTTTAAAGCGTGATCTATGCTCCATTGTACGGCTGTCAGGGCAGATATGATAATACTACACTGTTTGGTCCGTGATTATAGTTATGCCTCCTGGGAGCCTTTACTAAGAGGCCGTCTGGTCACTATATGCAGGTCTATTTACAACTCACCGTTTAGTAAGCAAACCATGTTCTCACTCACCTGTTGGTAGTCTGTCAGAGTAACTATTTGTAAATCTAGCATGGTCATGTAGAAAGAGCCATGTATGGATCTGTCCACTAACCAAGCCTCCATCTATTTGGGTTCTCTTGTTTTATGTATAAAGGGAGGCTGCCTTTGCATGAGGCAGTCTCCGAGAGCTCTCGACTTTTGTTAAATAGATCCATTGATTCATTCCACTTCTACCCTTGTGGGAATTATTTTGTATAAGTCATACTGATGTAAGGTATGCTTTGATTCCTGCCACGACGCGGCACGGTAGCATTGCCGACGGCTAGGTTTGGGATTTAGTCGGGCCAAGGGCATGATGTCACCACCAAAGTGTTAGAAAAAGGGAAATGCAAGTGAACAAGGTCTGCAACCGAAAGCCTACCATCAACGTACTGTACGTCTCAGACTGACACGCTGTCAGTAGTTGGGAATGTGTGCTGACTGAGAAGGAAAATAATCAACTTTGTTTATGTATAGCACAGTGGTTCTCAAACGTTTTCTAGTCAAGGACCCCCACATTGATTTGGCCACGGACCCCATATTGTGATGCTATGTTAAATACTTTTGCTCACTTTGAGAACCACTGATGTAGCACATTTCAGTTTCAATACTCTCTACATTCAAAAGAAGGAAGAAGGGTGAAACATAATTACATTGAAAAATGAGCCGTAACGATCCAAAAGAACATTGAAACATTGAAATGTTTATTGTATAGATGGGTTTCCTGTTTGTAAACATGAGAGGATGATGCGCGCGCAGTGGAGGGTTGAGCCTGTAGAGGGCGCTATTACCCGCAGCAGCTCTAGTCAAATGTACATTCATAAAATAAATGGTCTTCACCGGGTTTAATGAAAGTAGATTAAATTATGCAGTTTGTAATATCTTCTTTACTCAATAAAAATGATTTGTCGGAAGTTGGATCTGTTTGTATATAATAGCAGCATTATGCCTATTATGCCTATAATAGCAGCATTATGCCTATCTAAATCCTGAATACAATAACAGAGTGAAGGGTGCTTCCGGTTCGTTCTACCCCAAGCATGCGCAGATTGCGCTCTCTGCTCTGTGATGACGTCGCGCGGAAACCCATCTATAGGGCAGAGAAATTAATTGTTGAATGCAGCGTTTATGAAAATGAGTTTTTGGTATACGTGAGGTCAAGTACACTGTCGCTAAGGTCTTTTTGGTTGTTTGATTCCCCCCTCAGGAGTGTCCAGGAAGTCGGATGGATGGGTGGGGCTAGGCTGCTGTGAGCTGGCCATCTCTGCAGAGTGCCGTAGGGAGTGCAAACAGGTGACACGTTTATAACGTCCTGCTACTCTGCTGACATTGAATTCTTCTAGTTTATTAGGATTTATTTTTTTGGATTGATACAGTATTTTCTTGCACTATTTATTTATTATTTTAACCTTCTTTTTGGGCTGTATTTAAATTTAGACCTGAGGCCGATTCTAAAAACGCCTTCTAAATACTGACCTAAGTTTTCTGAAAAACTTCAAATATTGATTAAAAAATTACAACAAATGAATGTTTCTATATACTGCACATAGCAACAAGAACCCCAAAAGGGGTTCCCATCCTGAAAGGTATAGTTGCAAATAGGGGTTCCAGCCCAAAATGGGTTAACTAGGAGAAATAATCTCGTATTTTTTTCTGAAGCTGCTTGCAGATTGAACACAAATGACAAAACATGTAGCAATCTTGAACATTCAACTACAAAGTCATAAAACAATCTAGAACAGTGGTTCTCAAACATTCTTATTTCAAGGTCCCCCAGTTTGACATGCATTAGACCACGGACCCCTATAGCTTTGAGAGACGGGTCCCTTTGGTTCCATTTGTACACTCTCAAAGTTGCGTACACATAAGGGTCCATTTTGGTTCCTCCTAACTATCAATCATTTAGCTGGGGACCCCTGTGGAACCTCCTCAAGAACCCCTGGGGGTCCCCAGGGCCCACCAATCTGAAGGATTTGTCTTTGTTCTGAGGTGCGTTAAGCCCACGAAATAAATAAAACATGTACTGTATAAGCTCACAACACATTTCTTCACATTATTTCATCGTAAATTTGAACTGGATTCCTTGATATGTATGAATTTTGTGGTGTCATGATGTTTGATTGTGTACTTAATGCATGTTGTCCATTTTTTATTCTACAGCAAATATCCACATAAGTGAATGATACATATGAACAAAAAAGGGTTTTCAAAGAAGTACTGCTTATCTCCAAAATGGTTTGGACTGCAGACTTCCAACGCATTCCGTCTTTGATGAAAAAATATATAGGATTTATTTTGAGCAAGGCAACAAATTATGACCAACGCGTATCGACATACAGTAGAAGGCCTTCATCTGATGAAGACCTTCTTGGTCAAAATAAATCCTTTATATTTTTTCATCAAAGCCGGAGTGCCTTGGAATTCATTTCTTTGCAAGTCTGCAGTCAACACCATTTGAGAGTTAAGCAGCACTTCTTTGAAAACCCCTTTTTTGATTATGTTTCTATCACCAAAGAGCACCTATCTATCAGAGCCACTGACTGATCCCGGCAGCGCTTCTTCTTTTCTCTTTTTAAAGTGAATGATACAGTTTCCTTTTTTTTTTTAAAGTTATAGTTAGGGTTAGTTTTTCTTTTACTCAACTGCTTCTAGAAAGGAAATAATTACAGTTCTGTTTGGTTATCGTACTTCTACTTTATTAAACAATACTTGCCTTAAGTAAAATATTGTAGTACTCTTTCCAACCTGTATTAAGAGAGAATCCTATCATCCTGTATCCAATAGTCATTGTACTCATACAGCACTGTCTCCTGTCTGTCTCTCATCCTCCCTGCAGGCCTCGTCCAAAAACGACATCACTAAAGTATGCAAGAAAGATACAGAGGTAAGTGAGATGTTTGGGGGAGAGAGAGAGGGAGAGAGAGATAAGAGAGAGAGAGAGAGAGAGAGAGAGAGAGAGAGAGAGAGAGAGAGAGAGAGAGAGAGAGAGAGAGAGAGAGAGAGAGCATTTGATGGAACACAGCCAGCATAGTTGGCACCAATAAAGAATAAGTGAATGAGACAGTATAGTGATCACATTAGACCCCGGGGAGAGCTTGTTCTAGTTACGTAATCTAGCAACTTTTACTGTAAGTATTATGGTCTCTGTTGCGTCTCCAAAACTGTTGCTTTTCAGGATTCAAATTCTGCAAATAGCAAGAGTAGCAGATCCACAAGCACAAAACGCGTCGCTTCGCACCACATTTTGAGCTTGTGGATCTGCACCATTTTTTTAAAGATTTATTTTTGGGCTTTTATGCTTTTATTATTGATAGCACAGTAGGCTGACAGGAAATAGGGAGGGAGAGGGACTCGAACCCGCAACACCCTGGCCCGGGCCGCTACGCCAGCGGTCCGGGCCTGGATCTGCTACTTTTGAGGGCATTTTGACAAAAAAATATCGCAGGCATATCACGATCCCGTGAAATAGTCAGTGTTCGGGTGGTGTAACGGCTCAGTATTCACAGTGACATGCTGTTCTCTTCTTCTCATTTCAGAAACCCCTCTACAGCTGCATCACCAAAAATGAAAGTAAGCCATCGCTCGCTTCCTGTCTTTCACCTGAGCTCTACTCTGTGTGTGTGTGCGTGTGTGCGTATGCGTGTGTGTGTGTGTGTGTGTGTGTGTGTGTGTGTGTGTGTGTGTGTGTGCGTGCGTGTGTGCGCGTGCGCGTGTGCGTGTGCGTGTGCGTGTGCGTGTGTGTGTGTGTGTCTGTGAGCTTGTAGATTGGCTATTGTCCGTGTGCGAGAATGGCACAAAGTTAAGAACTCAGGGATAACTCTAACCCCTAAACCTCTAAACCTAACCAGGAAAATGGTCCTCACAATGTCTTATTTCTCACATTCTACTACTGTATACTCGTGGGGACATTTGGTCCTCACAAGTATAATACAAGTACACACACACACACACACACACACACACACACACACACACACACACACACACACACACACACACACACACACACACACACACACACACACACACACACACACACACACACACACTGATCCGTCAGCAGGTCAGAAACGTACGTGACTTGCCTGGGGGGGGTCAGCCTGGTAGGATGTGAGGCCGTGGACTTCCTGTCCAGTGTGTGTGTGTGTGTGTGTGTGTGTGTGTGTGTGTGTGTGTGTGTGTGTGTGTGTGTGTGTGTGTGTGTGTGTGTGTGTGTGTGTGTGTGTGTGTGTGTGTGTGTGTGTGTGTGTGTGTGTGTGTGTGTGTGTGTGTGTGTGTGTGTGCGCGCGTGTGTGTGTGTGTGTGTGTGTGTCTAGACAGTCTGAAATGAGATGTCTTGTTGTCTGCCTGCTTCTGTTCTCCGTGGAATGCTTAAAAACACAACATTACTGCACAGAGGCTGTACTGAAGGCACAGCAGCCTTGTCAAGATGTAGAGGACAAGTACTAGTTCTAGTGTCAGTAGAACCGTCTCTTCTCTTCTCTTCTCTTCTCTTCTCTTCTCTTCTCTTCTCTTCTTCTCTTCTCTTCTCTTCTCTTCTCTTCTCTTCTCTTCTCTTCTCTTCTCTTCTTTTCTCATGTTACACAAAAACATGCATTAGTCTATCCGAGGTCGATGCAGCAAGTATGCTACAAGGCCAATGATCTGTCAACGAAAAGAATGACTGTCAATGCGACCACTAAAGCGCCGCAACGCAACACAAACGGCAACAATGAGAAGGAACAACAGTGAGGAACTTCTACAAACTCCGGAAAAGCAATCAAATTTCACTTGATGGGACCGCTGGCGTAGCGGTCCAGGCACCTAGGTTCAGTGTAGCCTGACAGCGTGTCATGGGTTCGAGTCCCGCGGGTTCTTTGCTGCGTGTCGCTCCCCATCTCTCTCTCCCCATTTCCTGTCAGCCTACTGTCCTGTCAATAAAGGCATAAAAAAAACTTTAAAAATCCCATCATGGGTACTTAATCATTATCTGTGTGTGTGTGTGTGTGTGTGTGTGTGTGTGTGTGTGTGTGTGTGTGTGTGTGTGTGTGTGTGTGTGTGTGTGTGTGTGTGTGTGTGTGTGTGTGTGTGTGTGTGTGTGTGTGTGTGCGCGTGTGCGCGTGTGTGTGCGTGTCCAGTGGGCTCTACGTGTTGCAGCTACGCGGGCCGCCACACCACCTGCAGGGAGTACTGCCAGGCCATCTTCCGGACGGACTCGTCCCCCACGGTGTCCCAGATCAACGCGGTCAAGGAGTACTGCCAGAGCCACAGCACACAGCTCATCGGCTGTGTCAGCAACTACACCAAGTCCTACCCCATACGCAGCCCCATAGACAGTGAGTACGGTCACCGTTCTGGGACACAGTGGTTCTCTCAAACGTTTTCTTATCAAGGACCCCCAAATTGATGCCGCGGACCCCCATCTGAAAAGGTTTTGTGCCGGGTACCCCCAGAAGAGAAGATTTATGTTTAAAAACAAAATCTACAATGCATACAGAACTGGGGGTCCTAGAAATTAAAAGGTTTGATAATCACTGCTGTAACACAACCATACACAGCCTGATAGACAATGAGTAGGCCTACAGTCACCTATTTGTAACACACACCCATAGGCAGCATCATAGACAGTGAGTGTACATTTCAGTAGCAGATGTTGCTATTTCACCGACTACTGGTCGCAATAAGATATAATCTCAATACAACTGAATGAGGTTTTGGGCGGACTTTAGACTTGATTTTATTACCTTTAGTAAACCTTGTCATAAACACTTTATATTTTCAATCGCCAGTTTAAAGCCTTTTTTAAATCATCATGATATGCGTTTAGTAAATTACGGTCCCATTAATTAAAAATAATTATGATAAAGTAGGCTATGTTTCTAGGGTGAGTGAAGATCCGCCCTCGCTGCGGTTGCAGCCAATAGCATTAATTTCTGTTAGCATTTCGGAACCGGATATAGAAAGATGGCGGATTTTGAAATCGCTGAAAAACAGGCTTCAAAACGGGTCTGTAGGAACCAGGGCCGTGACTTTGTCCATTCATTTTTACGGTCTATGGTCGGGACCCATTTTAATGTTTTTTTGAAGGAACTGTTAAATTATAGATTATCGATCATTTTTAATACTATACTCAATTAAATTGATTGTCCCTCTTGTCCCCCATAGGTCTGTACTGCTGTGACCGGGCGGAGGACACCCACTGCCAGGTGGCCTGCCGGAGGATCCTGCGCACCATGACCACGGAGCACGAGATCATGGAGGGCCTGATCGACGAGTGCGGCTCCCAGCCGCTCCCCCAGGACCCCCTGTGGCAGTGCTTCCTGGGCAGCGCCCACCCGCCCACCAAGACGGACGTGGAGGCCTCGCCGCCGGCCAAGATGGACTGTGCCAAGCTCCACTGCTGCTTCAAGGCCAACACGTCACTCTGCAGGCATGTACCGTCCAAGAAAAAAACGGTTTACGGTTTACTTCACGTTTCTGCGTGAAGTAGGTGGCCACCTTTTTAGTAGACCGGAAGCAGGTTGAAGTCTATTATGTCCAATGGAAGAGTGAACGTGACCACAGCTTCTGAACCATTCTTTAGCCCCATGGTCACTGAACTAAATATTGGACCCGAGCGCCACAAGCCACACATTCTTCCCAAGATTTTCATACTAAAATGGCTTTTTTTCAACGAGACAAATCAGAAGAAAATCTACTTTATTATCAACCTTTCTCTGTCGTGGGATCTAACACCTGTAAACATAGGATTTTCGCAAGATCTGCCGTCACCCACTTAGGAGTTTGTGGGTTTGTAGGATTTGACATTGTTTATATTTTGTATCGTATCGTTGCAGGTTTCCCCTGCTGTTCTCATTAACGGTCCAACAGATGTAGCTATTTCCACTCCTGGTGGCTGCAGAAAAGCTAACACTCCATTCAAGTGAATGAAGTTTTGGCCAGACGTTACACTTGATTTTATTACCTTCGTAAACATTTTCATGAATACTTTATGTTTTCAATCGCTAGTTTAAAGTCTTTTTTTTTTTCAATTATCATGATATGATATTTATATATTAATACATTAATTAATGATAAAGTAGGGTATGCTTCTAGGGCTTCTACTGGTTCTACCGAGTGAAGACCCGCCCTCGCTGCCCTTCCGGCCAATAATAGCATTAGTTTCCGGTAGTTTTTTTCGGGGACTGGAAGCTCCAAGATGGTGGATTTGGTGGATTTTAAAAGTGGCTTCAAAACGGGTCTGTAGAAATCAATCTACTTCATCTGCTTCCGTCTCCACGAGACGAGACCATCATTGGTACATATGTATTTATAAAGCACTTTTAAATAAATCACCAACATATATTTCATCACTGTTAAAACCAAATACTTCCACCCAATCCATCAAACACGCTCTCAGGAATACATCCCATTATTAGTCCCCAAGGCCAACACCGAGCCAGGCAAATCAGCTTTCAGGTTTAGCGCTCCCTTCACTTGGAACGAATTACAACGCACTTTAAAAATGGATTCCATGGTCTCACTGGGTCAATTAAAAAACTTGCTAGCTAATCTTGTTGTTTTAGATTGTCACTGTTTTAATTAAGCTCTCTTTATTACTGTTTTATTCTGTTGTTTTGTTGTTTTCACATTTATAACTTGTTTATCCTGTTGTTTTTATTCATCATTAGTATTTACACTGTTGTACTATATGCTTGTAATCTCGGCATCATTGAAAATGAGGGCTCTGCCCTCAATGTATCCCCGAGAAAATAAATAAAGGTTGAATGAAATATATTTTTGACAGTCTTGCCCCTCTCTCTCTCTCTCTCTCCATGCAGGGACATGTGCCAGGAGATCAGCACCAACTGGGGCACCCAGACGTGGCAGGAGTTCGACCAGCTGTGCGAGTACAACCCCGTGGAGACGGAGCTCATCACCTGCCTGGCCGACGTCAGGGAGCCGTGCCAGCTGGGCTGCAAAGACCTGACCTACTGCACCAACTTCAACAACAGGTCAGACTGCTCAGAGCTAGCGCCATCCATCACTGTGCTGCAGCAACAATTATAGTGCTAACAACCAACCGTGCTGCAACTCGTTGCTTTCGGGGCTGAAACCTCTTATCTCCATATTACTTTTTGTGAATTTAATTTTAAATTAAAGGTAGGGTACGTGATATAAAAAATAAATAAAGTTAAAGTACTATATTCTGATAGTAATCATTGATAAACATTGCTTGTTCTGTCACAGGGGTCTCTCCAGCTCTTTAGTAAACAGAATATAGTACATTTTCATGTAGGTGACAAAATTTAAGCCAATCAAAATAGAGCCGACCAAGTGCAGAGCTAACGCAGGTCAAGTTTGCTAAGACTAATAAGAGGGTAACAACAACTCAACATGTTGAGCAGGTCAAGGACTCAGCAGCCCCCCCAATAGTGAAACATATTGTCGCTGTCGGGCAGATTTCTTTTTTTTGTAAATTAACGCCCTTGATCATACTACAGCGCCACACAAAAGTAGCAAAAATAGCAGATATTTAAGCTCGAAACGATATTTTGCTTGCATTTGCTGCTTCGATGTTCCCTTTGAAGAACTAATGTCATTTGGAAAGCCAACTGGAGACCTAAAAGTGTTATATATTTTTTTTAACAAAGGAGCCCCCCCCCCACTTGGGCCAAATGTAATGTTTTTTAGATGTTGATGATGGCACAGGGCGCTCCCGCTGTGGCATCGTGGGATTTGAAGTTCAGGCAAAAACAAACTGTGTGTGTGGGAGTCTCTCCTCCGGTGTGCTTTGAAGAGCTCCGGTTGATCCCGGTGTGAGTCTGTGCCCCCTCACTGGGGGCTTCAAAAGCACGGGACCACCGCGCCGCACGGGGCCCCCGGGCTACAGAGCCCGCATCAAACACACAATGAAGCTAGGGGTTGCGCAGCGTGTGTCTGTCTCTCTGCGTTGTATGTGTGTGTGTGTGTGTGTGTGTGTGTGTGTGTGTGTGTGTGTGTGTGTGTGTGTGTGTGTGTGTGTGTGTGTGTGTGTGTGTGTGTGTGTGTGTGTGTGTGCGCGCGTGCATGTTCACTGGTATTAAAAACAAAACAAAAAACACCAAAGCATCGTCTGTGTGTGTATGTGTGTGCGCATGAAAGAGCCATCCTTAGGCCCTTCAAATAAGTCTCAGCTGATGCTGTGTGTGTGTGTGTGTGTGTGTGTGTGTGTGTGTGTGTGTGTGTGTGTGTGTGTGTGTGTGTGTGGCTTGAGAAGAAATCCCCTTGCCACACAGGGGTGAAGCTTAGGTCAGAACTCAGGGATAGGGACAAACGCATGTATAACTATACTTGTGAGGACATCAAAAGTTTGCGACGCGTCATGAGCTTTTAGATCTACTATTTTCAGTGTGCAACACCAGAGCACAACTAAATATGAATCAGGCTTAATTCTAACCCTAAACCTAACCTCTAAATGTCTTATAATAACCCTAAACCCTGAATCTTTTCCTAATCGAAAGCCCTCTAAGAATCTTTTGAGCCATAAAGCAACCATTTCTCACTCACTATGTCTATTGTGGAAAGATTTAGAAGATTTAGCCAATTAAGATAGGGGTCTTCAACGTTTTGCAGGCGAAGGACCCCTTAGCTGAGAGAGAGATGAAGCAGGGACCCCCCCCCCACTATATTGTATGAATTTGGTTAGTGAATTAGATTTCATAGATTCATACACTATCATCAGTGTTGTATAAATATGTTAATATCAATACTTGTACTTGGTCTGCTCTTTTTTCCCCTCCACACCAAACCTCTTTGCCGGAAATAGCAGATCTGAAAGCACAGTGCCAAGCGTTGTGTGCTTGTAGATCTGCTATTTTTGGCTAATGTTCCCCTCAGAATAGTGATGCAAGGGTTCAAGTGGTTAGTGTAAAAAAAAAAGTTCCTATCACACAAAGATTTGGCAGCCCCCCCCCCCCCTGTTATAACTCTGAGGACACCCTACATGTAGCATTTAAGAGATTGCGACATACCGTAGTAAACAAAGCGTCCGGTTGGCTGTGTCGGCGGGGGGGGTTGGACGACCACACCCACACACCCAAGAAACCTCGGCACGATGGAACCCCCTCCAAACCCACCAATTAGCTGACTCACTTCAGACCAAAACCCTCCAATCAAAGATCAGAGAGGCTTCCTGGTTGGCCCGGATTAGAGGAAAACAGCCATCATGCTTTACCTCCTCCGTCTCTCTTAACCTCAAGAAGAGAAGCTTCCCCCCCCCCCCCCCCCGGCCGCCTCAGGCTGCACACCAGCCACTGGCGTGGGTCCAATCAGTGTTGCCAGATTCTGCAAAAGAAATAAGCAAACCAGGTCTATGAAAACCAGGCCCAAAAGAAGCGACTAGGCTATACGGCTATTTTCAATTTAATGAAATCTTGAGAGGGGGGGGGGGTCTGCAGACAAATACATATTAATCTGGGGGTCCTTGCCATGAAATGTTTAAGAAGCACTGATTTACAAACAATGTTAGGAAACAAGGCCAAATAAGCAACTACCTATATTTACTTGGCAACTTTGTAGAGAAACAAGCCCTAAGTCTCTTATAATAAGCGGACATGACAATGTGTCCAATATGTAGACCAGTGATTCTCAACCATTTGGGCCTGGGACCCCTGGTGGGTGGTGAGGGTATTGCAAGGGATAAAAAAAAAAGAAGAATGTAAAAAAAATCATTAATTGTATAAAGAGTCTTCTTTGTGATACAGGTAAATAGTCACTGTGTTGGTTCCACTGATCTGAGCTAGAACACAATCATCTTTAAACAATCAAATTCAATCTGTCTCATTTCAGGCACATAAGACCAACAACAGACGCAGCTAAACTCTTCAAGCATGATCTTCTCTCACCTAACATACTGTTTCATAACCTGGTCGCAGACAAATCTGACAGCTTTGAAACCTATAGAGTCAGAATCAGAATCAGAATTATTGTCAGCTTTATTGTCACATCACAGGTTTTACAGAAGTAAAAAAAAAAGTGAATTTTCTTTCGCTTTCGAATCTCTTTCCAAACAGACATTAAAAACACTTGACCGATAGCCCAATAGTTGTCACCGTTGCCATATAATTCAAAAGTACTTAGTAAGTCATTTTGATAGCTTCAAACATTTTGCAGATGCTTGTCTAACTTTTAAGGTTTTAAATGGGCTTGCACCTCCTCCACTGAGCCAGTTCATAGGGCGAAGGGAGAGTGGTGGCAGGCCATCAAGGGCAACTATCATAGTGTGTTTGGTCAAACAGTCTTCTCTGCTAGAGCCTCCCATCACTGGAATAGTCTTCCTACCGAATTAAGAGAGACCACCAATTATTTGACTCTCAAATTCAACCTTAACCCATTAAACCCAGGAAAGCATCTGTGTCATTTTAGATATTAGCGTTAGCGTCACTTTGTGCCATGCTGCGAGCTTGTATGTCTGCTATTTTTTGAACATTTTTGAAAGATTTTGTGTGTTTGAATTATTATTATTATTATTTTTTACACACATCTTCTCTTCTGGGGGTCCCTGGCACAAACATTTTCAGACGGTGGTCCGCGGCCAAATACATACAATTTAGGGTCCTTGGCACGAAAAAGTTTGAGAACTACTGATTTAGCGGGCATTTGTAGAATTGGGTTAATGGGTTAATGCACAAAAAACAAGGCAATTTTTATGGTGTTGTTGTTGTTGTTTTTCATCACCTGCCATAAGCACCATTTTCCTCTCCTCTCTCCGCCTTGGTGTTTCCCCTGCCAGGCCCACGGAGCTGTTCCGCAGCTGCAACGTGCAGTCGGACCAGGGGGCGATGAACGACATCAAGCTGTGGTCCAACGGCACCATCAAGATGCCCTTCATGAACATCCCGGTGCTGGACATCCGGAAGTGCCGGCCGGAGATGTGGAAGGCCGTGGCCTGCTCCCTGCAGATCAAGCCCTGCCACAGCAAGTCCAGGGGCAGCGTCATCTGCAAGTATGTGTACACAGTACCTGGACACTGTATAGGGCATCAGTTTTCTCAAAGTGGGGTCCTTGGGCTGGTGTAGTTCCAGGGGGTCCCCAGCAAAAGTACGCATCGCGATGCGTTGTGAGCTTGTACTGTACATTGGCTATTTTCACTAATTTTGCAAGACAATTTTGTGCGACGAACGTAGCGAATCAGTCTGGATTCCAGGCTACTAGTCCCCTGTCCTTAGCCCTTTTAAAACCCTCGCATCCCATTTCTGGGCACATCATAATGTGTGAAGCCTTTTAACAAAATAGGTTCAGATGGTCAGTAGCGTCCCCAGGAATTACAATTGGGCAGGTGAGATTTTTTTTGCTCCCCCCCCTCCCCCCCTAGAAAATCGGCGATCGGAAACCAGCGAAAGTGGCCGTTTTCACACGCAACGACAGCTTTTCGGGTTATTTGGGTTTTCTAGGGGAGGCGAGATCTTAGTTGGGCGGGCGACCGCCTGTCCTGCCTCTACAGTGGGTACGCCACTGCAAATGGTGATCCACGGCCAAATATATATTAATTTGTGGTGGTGCTTGACAACAAAAAAGTTTGAGAACCACTGGTACATTGGTACCGTACTGGTACAGTGGTACAGTATATTGTTTCTGTAAATTAACGCCCCACTTGATCATACTACAGCGTCACACAAAAGCATCAAAAGTAGCAGATCCACAAGCTCGAAACGCGATGCGACACGTTTAGAGCTTGTAGATCTGCTACTTTTGCAATAATTATTTTTTTATCCTGAAAAGTCTGGACATGCATGCTAGCACATACAGTACAGGTTAACACACTGTATTGCATGCAGGGGTTGCACATACAGGCTGAGTACTTTCCAGGCTAGTAGGTACATGTTTAAGTACATAAAGGAAACATGCAATGGAACAAGGTCACATTAAAGAGGGCTGGGGTCGTGGTGACAGAATGGGTTATCTAACCCAGAAGGGGGGCTAGAGAGACCCATCTGTCCTCAGGGATTTAAAGCCCACCCGAAAACAGCCGTTCTACAAGCTCACAACACGTCGCGCTGCGACGCGTTGTGAGCTTGTAGATCTGCTGCTTTCGGGTGCATGACACGGCACGAAACCAAGTATAAATCGGGCATTATTCATCACACAGCACACTACCTGTACTCCGTACGTCAACACCACTGTGTGTATGTGTGTGTGTGTGTGTGTGTGTGTGTGTGTGTGTGTGTGTGTGTGTGTGTGTGTGTGCGTGTGCGTGTGTGCGTGCGTGTCTCTCTCTCTTTCTCTCTGCCTCTCGCTCTCTTACATTAGCATGTGACATTCAATCCGCAGACAGTATATAAATGTTTAATAACTAACATATTGTGTAGTAGTGTGTCTATTGTACCGAGCGTAGCGCGATGATGTGTTCAATTATGCTTTATTGGTGTGGGAATGACAAGAACAATATCAAAGTTACATATTATTATGAACAATAATAACATGCGACATGAATGCCAGTAATAGTATTATTCGCAACATTCATTTTCAGACATGAAGCATGATGACATGGCGACACTTCGTCGCTAGCGTGGCGCGAGTGCTTACAAATCAAAGTTGAACCGGATCAAAACGTTTTTCAGCGTCTCCAATGAAACAGTGACGCATCACACGATCATATGTTATTGTTTCAAACCCCATATAATTCGATTACATCAAAGAAAAAAATCATTCTCATGAGATAAAAGCAGAGGATCCGGACACTCAAACGTACAAAGGAGGAAACACTCCAGCTCCCTTGTGTTCTTTAACCCTATACTTTTCATTTATCGTTGCTTTTGGGAAGAAAACCTTGTACCTTGTTTATTTTTATGTTTTTCTCTTCTTCGTAAATTACTGCCATTACTCGTCATATCACAGTGTCACTCAAAAGTAGCACAAGCTCACAATGCATCGCATTGTAGTTCTGCTAATTTGGCTATTTTGTAAATCGTCCAAAACTGTTACCAACGTAGCCAAAGTTTTTGTTTAGTTGTATAAAGCATCATGTATAAAATAACTGTGATGCTGTATTAACACATTTCGCTGGGAACCCCCTCAAGGACCCATGGGGGTCCCCGTGTTTGCATGCGTGTGCAGTAACATCAGCCATATAAGAGGGTGTCATTTGTCATGTACACACATGGTGAAGTGCTAATCCTCTCCTTGTGTTGAGTGACTGGTACAACCATCACATATTTCAACAGCTTGGGAACATCAGGAACAACAAGGCTGTGGAATCTCTCTGCGCAGCAAAAATCCTGTGTGTTGATTTAAAGGGATATTTCAACCTAAAAAAAAAAACATTTTCACCCCATGAAGCCTTGGATTCATGGAGATTTTGTTTTTGTCGTATTTCAATATTTGTTGAATTGAAGTAAATAGGAGGCCAAGCTTAACAAGAGCAATTACTATATTTAAAACATTCACTTATATCCTGGACAGTAGTAGACCTCCCTGGAATACACCGTATTGAATACAGTTGTTTAGTTCATACATTATTTTATATAGAGCAACTACAGTTGCAACTCAGGTCCGTTTCAAGAATAGAGGGTTTAAAATAATGGATGAGGGTCTGGTAGCTGAACAGCAGACAGTCTGCTGCTGTCTTCCTCCTGTCAAAACTACCTCAATCTCGAGTCCATCGTGGCGCATCTGACTTTGTCGAGCGTCTATATATGAACACAATTGGCCCGTGTTCGGGGGAGGGAAGCCGGGGCGGAGAGGATTGGGGCGGCACCTGTCAGCGGGGAGTGTTGGGCGGGAGGAGTAGGGCGAAGGCTCTACATCCTTCCCGGTGGGGGCTCCTCACTGGCAGGTGTGTGTGGGGAGGAATTAATTGGCATGGCGACTAAATTGGGGAGAAAATTGGGTAAAAATATAAAACAAATCTGCTGTGGGGGAGCTAATGATGGATGGAGGTGGGATGATAACATCATGTACAGATAACAACTGGACTGATCCACTCTCCTCTCCTCCCCTCTCCTCTCCTCTCCTCTCCTCTCCTCTCCTCTCCTCTCCTCTCCTCTCCTCTCCTCTCCTCTCCTCTCAGGTCAGACTGTGTGGAGATCCTGAGTCAGTGTGGGGACAGGAAGCGGTTCCACGAGGGTCAGAGTCCAGAGAGGATCTGTGACCTGCTCTCCCCCAACGACGATGCGGACCGCTGCATCCCCCTAGACACATACCTCAGTGAGTACACACTCTCTCTCTCTGTGTGTGTGTGTGTGTGTGTGTGTGTGTGTGTGTGTGTGTGTGTGTGTGTGTGTGTGTGTGTGTGTGTGCGTGTGCGTGTGCGTGTGCCCGTGCCCGTGCCCTGTCCTATGATCTCCTCATTATACTTCATGTCCAGCCCTCACATTGGATTCATAATTGTAATTTCTTAGAATCTCAGGCCATCTCAGACACATGTAAAAGCGTGCGCATATTTGGGCAGGGGGGGGGGCATACTTATCGTCTCTGTCGGGTGGTGGAAACCTCATATGTCTAAAATGTTAGTTTTCAGGATTCAAATATAGCAAAAGTAGCAGATCTACAAGCTCAAAACGCGCCGCTTCGTGCCGCGTTTTGAGCTTGCCGATCGGCTATTTTCACTTTTAAAAATCTTTGATTTAATAATATATTTTTTAAAAGGAATGGTTCTGGACATAGGTTTCCACCTGACAGCAACGATATAGGGAGGACATGCGGGTGTACACTGTTCTATACGGTCGCCTTGCTGTAATAAAATATGTAATAAATCTATCCTCACTGCTACATACAGTACATACCTCAGAAATGTTCCTTGTAGGAAGAAATGTATAAATAAGTAATAATGTGACAACGTTGGCTTATATCATTGCTGTCGGGCAGAAACCTTGCATCTCCATATTTCAACTTTCTTTGTGTTTTCTTTGTGTGTAAATGAATGCCCTTTGTCCCTTAAATTAATACTTTGTCATACTACAGTGTCACACAAATGTAGCAAAAATAGCAGATCTACAAGCTCACAATGCGTCTTGATGCGACACATTGTGAGCTTGGAGATCTGCTGTTTTTGCTATTTTTGCAATAAATAAATATATATATATATATATATACATATAGTCAAAGTGATTAAGTGTGTCTGCAGGTTTTATAAATATTGAACTAACCACCCACACCCACACACACCCACACCCACACCCACCCCCACACACACACACACACACACACACACACACACACACACCACAGTCCCCAGTTCCCTAGGCAACAGCATCGTGGAGGAGGTGATCCACCCCTGTAACCCCAACCCGTGTCCCAGCAACCACCTGTGTCAGGTCAATAGGAAGGGTTGCCATGACGATCTCAGCTGTCTGCCATACTCCTGTGTACCAGGTAAACATTTTCCCCAAAAAAACATTTTCAGCTCCAGAGCCAAAACCAAATTAAATATCTTCGCTGAAAATAGCAGATCGACAAGCTTGAGCTTATCAATCAGTTATTTTCCACAAAGGTTTTCCCAGAATACGGATGCTGGGGTTTAAGTAGTTAATAACTTATGCCCTATTTTTTTTTTAAAATGTTTGTTTCTCTACAACGTGTTGTAGATCTGCTATATTTCTGCTATTTTCAGCCATTTTTTTTAATGCTGACCTAAAACTTTCACGTAGTATAGTAATACAAACGTGTGCGTGTGCGTGTGCATGTGCGTTCAGGCTGCAAGCTGGGTGAGGCCTCGGACTTCCTGGTCCACCAGGAGTCGCGCATCCAGGTGCCCCGGCGCAGCGCCCCCGCAGGCTGCTTCGAGGTGTGCAGCTGCGGCCTGAGCGGCCGACTGGAGAACTGCGCCGAGATGCCCTGTGTGGACACCAGCAAGACCTGCGTCATAGGAGGACAGATGAAGGGTGAGACAAGGAGGACCCCCCCCACTTTGAGAGCCAGTGGTCTAATGAACTGTCTGTCTGTCTGTCTGTCTGTCTGTCTGTCTGTCTGTCTGTCTGTCTGTCTGCATTGTGAACTGTTGATTTAAGGGTTACATATCTGCCTCTCTATCAATGTATTGGTGCTAGTGAATGTACTTCAAAAGCAGTGTTGCGTGCGTGTAGGTTCGTACATAGGCCAGCAGGGGCCAGTAGTTATCTGACTTTTAAAGTGCCAGTCCCGTCTCCCTCCCAAGTGTTTTTGAAAATCCTGGTGGTTTCTTGCGTTCTTCTGCACTTCCCCAAAGCATTAACAATAGTGTGTTTACATCTACATCTGCTGTTTTCCAGGGGGTCCCCATGCATCAAAAGTAGTTAATGTGGCATCGCAATCATTTTAACCACTTTATCCATTTATAATGTTGGCTATTCAAAAATAGCAGATCTACAAGCTCACAGCGCGTCACTTCGTGCCGCACTGCAAGCTTGTACATCTGCTATTTATTTTTTTATATTTGAGAAATATCGAAAATGTTTGGTTTCCCTGGCACAAAACCTTTTGAGATGGGGGGTCCGCGGCCAAATACATATCAATTTGGGGGTTCTTGACACAAAAATCTTTGAGAACCACGGGTCTAGAGTGGTTAAAACACAGTGGTGTCCAGCCAGATGATGAGGCGTTGTTCTGGTATTAAATCTTCCCCCCAAAATCCCCCCCGACCTCCTGTGTGTGTCCCTGCATGTGTTTCTCCATCAGACAGTGTTTAGGAGGGAGAAGAAGGCAACCAACCACATGTTGGCATTTCCTTCCTGTGGTCACACTCTGCTTCTGCACACCCAAACGTCACTACATGAAAGAAACTATTCTCTCTCTCTCTCTCTCTCTCTCTCTCTCTCTCTCTCTCTCTCTCTCTCTCTCTCTCTCTCTCTCTCTCTCTCTCTCTCTCTCTCTCTCTCTCTCTCTCTCTCTCTCACTGCCCCCTTGTGAGCAGACACAATATAACCTCCATGGGGGGAAAAAAAAGCTTTCTGTCTCCCCTATGCTGTTCTCCCATTCAGAATTCCTGCTGCCTGTCTCTCCCATATGCTGTCTCACTCTCAGCTTTCCTACCGTCTGTCTGTCTGTCTCGACCTCTTCCGGGTGAACAAACAACTACTGTCAAATCCAAATAAGTGTCACTGAAAAAGCAACCGTTGATGACACCGGAAACTTGAAAACGGTTCAGGTTGGGGTTATAGGATTAGACGTTTACTGTAGATGTTAGGTTTAGGGGATTAGAGATAAGAGTTATGTCTGATTTTACATTTAATTGCACGCTGGTGTCGTGCACCGAAAAATGTGCCGATCTACAAGCTCACAACGCGTCGCAGTGCGAAAAATTTACTGGCAATACCGTCAGTCCGTCACAAAAAAAACTACTACAGCGTTGCTTTACTAACAACAAACTGCTTTGGCTTTTTAATTACACAATCAAGAACGACACTCTCCCTTTCCCTCTCTCGACAAGCAAGATCGTAAACATTGACTAATAAACAAACTGTCACAGGCAATTAACCAGGCTTTGCTGATACGGCAATTTTAATAACAGTAATCTTTTTAGACGCAGAATCGCTGTGCGCTCAGGTTGCAATGTAATATCAAATAGCTTAAACATAATAGGATTGGCGCACACAGTGGCCAGCAGGCTATGGCACAGAGAGACACATCAGAACAAGGCTATAAGTTTGGCAAGGCGCCGATTATCAGAACATATGTATATATATATATATATGTATATGTACGTATGAACACAATACAGTAGGCTATAGCAGTTGGCATGGCAGCCCATCAGAACATTAACAGTTTGGCACAGCTGCAAAACATGTTGCTTAATGATATTGATAATCGTTACACAGCAAGTCAAGAACAATTTCTTCTTTACAAAACCCAATAGCCAGGCAATACCCATTCCAGATCAATAGAGCTTTTAACCAAATAAATGAGCTACTGTACATTATAACCTCATAATATTCCAAATGTGCTCTTGCGCTGGGTGACGATAATGAATTCCCTCATGTCAACAACTCGATAGACTCCAGCTGAGGCTCTTCATTTACACATTCAGGTGGTGATGTATCAACGCTAGTTGCTTCTGTGCTTTTCTTTGATTTGGTCCCAGCAAAGAAATCATATCAATCATGTGTTTCTGTGCCATGTTGTAAACAACCCGTGCACTCAATGAGGATAGCTTGTCAACTCTAAACAGGAAACAGGAAACAGCGAACAGATGGGAGATGCTGATTCGATTAATAAAAACAAAAAAGGTGTAGTATAAGAACATTTATTTCTTAAATAGGCCTATTTTCTTATATTCCCCAATCCAGTCCCAATTTTACAATGATAAACGTGACAGACTTTTTTTTAATTTTATTATCATTCGTTCATTCTCAACGTACCGCAACCTCCTGCCCAAGGGGGGGGCGGTACCTGGGGAAGGAAGGGGGGAGGCCGCTAGTTCCCGTGGCTATGAACCTGTGTGTGTGTGTGTGTGTGTGTGTGTGTGTGTGTGTGTGTGTGTGTGTGTGTGTGTGTGTGTGTGTGTGTGTGTGTGTGCGTGTGCGCGCGTGTGTGTGTGTGTACAGGTCATGGTTTAAATGTTGATATCCTCACAAGTAATACAAACCTTTGTGTGTGTGTGTGTGTGTACAGGTCATGGGACATCCTTCATGGTAGACTGTCACCAGTGTTCGTGCTTCGCCGGCAAGGCCGTCTGCTCCACCCGAGAGTGTCTGACCGACAACAGCTCCGACGAGCAACGCAGGAAATTCACTGGTATGTCTGTCTGTCTGTCTGTCTGTCTGTCTGTCTGTCTGTCTGTCTGTCTGTCTGTCTGTCTGTCTGTGTGCATGTGTGTCTTTGTGCGTGTGTGGGTGATAGGGCCCTTAGATCGTGTCAATGGCCATGTCTCACCTACAGTAGACACAGGATCTACCACAAATTTTTCAAGATTCAATTTATCCCCTGAGCAAGCAGTCAAGCTCTATTAACTCAATGGTAAAAAAGAAAACAGGACACCGGGTTCAAATCCGGGGTAGAAGAGTAAAGTTACATGGTGCAGCTTTACCACTTCACTGTCCGACAGTGACTATATATGTACAGTATACACTCATTCAGACATACAGTGCAGATTCTAGGGGGTCGATGGGTTCTTGATTCTTCCTCTCCTGCTGTTGAAATTTTAATTAGAAGATGAGAAGAGTGGGTCCTCCAGCACAACAACAAGAAAACAATCCGTCAACACAGAGCACATAACATAACATCAATAAGGACGTGCAACCAGTGATGGAAGAAGTACCCATATTCTTCACTTAAATAAAAGTATCAATACCAGATTGTAGAAATACTCAGTAAATGTCCGGTATTCAAAATGTACTTGAATAAAAGAACAACAGTCAAAATATACCGAAAAGTACCAAAAGTAAAAGTACTCTTTATGCAGACTCTCCAGATCTAAAATAGCAGATCTACAAGCTCACAATGCATTGTGAGCTTGTAGATCTGCTGTTTTCAAAGTATATAGGGCTAAAGTGGTTAATGTATGTTTTGTAATGAATATCTAAATCTACAAAGCAACTAGAAACTAAGGTTTCAAATAATTTTAGTGGAGCAAAAGTACAATATTTCCCCCTGAAATGTAATGGAGTAGAAGTATAAAGTATTGAACATTTTAAATACTCAAGTAAAGTGAAAAATACCTCAAAACTGAACTTAAGTACAGTACTTGAGTAAATGTACGTAGTTACTTTCCACCACTGCATGCAACATAAGGACTCTCCCAACATCACCAACTAAATCCACTACACTAGTACACACTAAATCCTGATCATGTCATTCTGATTATTATGACTGAATTTCCCCACTGGGATCAATAAAGCCATATTACGGAAATAACTCCTTGGTGCTTTATTGTGTGTTTTATATCCTCTGTGATGCTATCGATGACTGTATGTCAGGAATGTGCTATACTGTGCTCTTTTTTTAATGTCACCAAATAAAATCAATCAATCATATTTTCAAACTGGCATTATAAAACGTCCTTGTCTCATATCATTCGTCCCTCTCTCTCTCTCTCTCTCTCTCTCCCTCTCTCTCTCTCTCTCTCTCTCTCTCTAAAAATGTTCAGAGTTGAGGAAAAATATTAAAAGTAGCAGATCGACAAGCTCAGAACGCGTCGCTTCTCGCCGCGTTTCGAGTTTGTAGATCTGCTACTTTTGAGTGACGCTGTGGTATGATCAAGTAGGGCGTTAATTTACGAAAAAACACAAAAATATGGAGATAAGAGGTTTCTGCCCCGAAAGCGACGACATGCATAAAATAACTGAATTTGAGGTTAAATGGGAACACTAGGCCTTCCCCTGAGACCCCACATGACATCCTCTCTCTCTCTCTCTCTCCCTCCCCCTCTCTCCTTATCTCTTTCTCTATCGCTCTAATTACTCTTTCCCACTCTCTCTCTCTCTGCCCCCCCCCCCCCCCCAATTCTCCCTCCCCTTCTCAATCTCTCCTTCTCTCTCCTCCTCTCTCCTTCTTCTCTCTCTGTTAAGAAGGGTTTGCTTTGGTGCTTTTAAAGTTGTTCTACTATGACTGCTAAAATGTATTTTATTATCGATCGTTCTGTTTTGCTGTTTATTTTGACCTGTAAAGCACGTGGTTCTCAAAGTGGGGTCCGGGGACCCCCAGCGGTCCTTGGAGGGGTTCCAGGGGGTCCCCAGCAAAATGTGTTACAGTACCTTGACTATTGACTAGCAGATGTGCAAGCTCACAGCGAGCTTATATCCAAATATATATCAATTTGGGGGTCCTGGGCACGAAAAACTTTGAGAACCCCTGCTGTGAAGCACTTTGGTACAATGTGAGTTGTTTCTAAAATTGCTATTATAAATACATTTGATTTGATTCTCTCTCTCTCTCTCTCTCTCTCTCTCTGTCTCTCTCTCTCGTCCCGTGGCAGGTCTTCCGTGTGGCTGCGCAGACCAGTTTGTACCGGTGTGTGCCAGTAATGGCCGCACGTACCCCAGTGGCTGTGTGGCCCGCTGCATGGGCTTCAACCACTACGTGTTCGGACACTGCCGCTTCAGCCAGCCCTGCTCCGCCACCCCCAACCCCTGTCAGAGGAGCCAGAGGTAGTTGTGTGTGTGTGTGTGTGTGTGTGTGTGTGTGTGTGTGTGTGTGTGTGTGTGTGTGTGTGTGTGTGTGTGTGTGTGTGTGTGTGTGTGCGCGCACACGCGTGCGTGCGTGCGTGTAAACTAAAATATCACTGCTGTCGGGCAGAAACCATGTATCTCCATATTTAAACTTTTTGTTTTTGTTGGTAAATGAATGCCCTACATCATACAAGAGTGTCCCACAAAAGTAGTGAAAATAGCAGATCTACAAGCTCACAACGCGTAGCTTCGGGATATTCGTTTTTAAAATAGTCATAAAAAGGAACGATTTTGGACATACAAGGTTTCCACCTGACAGTGACGATATTATATTACTATTCAACTTACATGTTTTGTTAAAACACTTTAGAAAATAGAAGATCTACAAGCTCACAGCTTGTATTTTCACTATCCGCCGTACAATGAAGTTCATACGGAGGCTTAGGTGATGAAATCCGTTAAATGTTATTTGGTGGGGTTTTTTTCCCCGTTTTATATGAAAGCAGAGGGTCAGAGCTACAACATGTGGCATCACGTGTTTAGAATGACCAGACAGAGAGAAGCACAGCTTATACTGTAGCAGTGGTTCTCAGACCTTTTTCATGTCAAGGACCCCTAAAATGTATGTGTCTTTTTCCGCGGACTGAAATGGTTTTGTAGAGACCCCATGAGAGAAGTTTTGTGTAGTTGAAATTCTTCTAAATGATTCCAAATTGCTTGTACCAGTAGATCGGCAACTTTTGAAAAGCCTCTAAGTGACTAAACAACAGATTTTGATGCTATAATAACTCGTCTAGCAGTGGTGTCGAACCCACTGGCTTATGTGGAATATTTTCGAGCTGGGAGCGTGGGATAAGGATGTTTACACATACTTAGCTGTTATCAAAATAATTCATGCAGTGTGTCAAAATAATTGGCCGTGATTTGATATGTAAGGCAAAATGTACAGTGAGTCTTTATTGGATTAAAAAAAATAACTTTTAAGAAAAGAATTAGAAGCAGAGGCCATGCTTCAGCCTGAGGGCTTCATGTTACAGTAATGACTGAATCACTGTACTTTATGCTGCTCATTACACACCTAATTACAAGCCAAATCTATCATTTGACATGAAAAATCCATTTAACAAGACGGAGTGTATTAACGATATGGCTTCCATGAGGATCATGGACTCCATATAATTGCCGTCGGGCAGCAACCGTATCTCCGTATTTCAGCTTTTTATGCTTTTTTTGTAAACTAGAGGTTCGGGCATCTAGAGTTCAGGCCGCTACACGGCCCTCACATCTACGTCTCATCGCCGATCCGACCAATATGTCTGAGTCATAGTGTCGGGGGCTTTCAAATCAAATCATACTTTATTTATAGAGCACATTTCCAACGACCAAGGTCGAACCAAAGTGCTGCACAGAGCACATTAAAATACAGACAGAAAAAGAGAAAATAAATTAAAACAGAGAAAAAGAAAGAAGCAAATACATTGAACATGACACAACAAGGAAATATAACAACATATCAATATGTATGGCATATCAAAGGTTTTCCGTGAGGGCCAGGGTATTTACATGGTCAAACAGCATTAAAAGCTAGCGAGAACAAATGAGTCTTTAGTAAGGATTTAAAAACCTCGAATGACTGAGCAGAGCGAATGTAGCCTGACTCTCAGCCTGAATTTTCGTTTCGTTTCACTCCATTATTCCGTCTGAAAGCCCTCTCAGTGCAGCCGTTTTCTGAGATGGGACTGTTTGGCATTGGTTCATACTGGAATATGAATACGGGTCATTTAGATTTGCAAACGAGAAAACTCCGCCTTCTACAATCATCACCAGACCCTGAATGCGAGGCTGGCGATTTCGTGGGCTGGAGCCAGGCTAGAGCAAATGTGGAGTTTCAGGGTGTTTCAGAGTCTGGGGCCGGCCACCACGAAGGCTCAGTCACCTCTGGTCTTGTACTGAGTATTAGGCACAACCAGGAGCGACTGGTCAGCCGATCTCAGGGCTCTGGTTGGGATGTATGGCTGACTGAGATCAGACAAATATGGAAGGGCCAGCCCATTTTGGGCTTTAAAAACAAACAATAAAATCTTAAAATCAATTCTAAAACAGACGGGGAGCCAGTGGAGTGAGGCGAGGACTGGGGTGATATGGTCACTCTTTTTCTTGCCAGTGAGGAGTCGAGCGGCAGCATTTTGCACAAGCTGTAGACGTCTGATATCTGACTGATCAATGCCTGCATACAGAGCATTGCAGTAATTAAGCCTCGAAGGATTAAAGGCGTGGGTGACTCTCTCTAAGTCGGATTGGGGCAGACAGGCTTTTATCCTGGCCAAAAGTCTAAGTTGGAAAGAACTTGCTTTGACCACAGAACTGATCTGCTTGTGAAATTTTAAATTGCTGTCAAAAGTCACATCGAGGTTCTTAACTGAAGACTGGATATGGTACTGAGGGGACCGATCTGGGTGATAGCCATGATTGAAGATGATTAATTCGGTCTCGCTTTCATTCAGTGTTAAATAAAAATTCAGCAACTGCTAAACTGAGTCAATGCTGTTCGCATTCAAATGCAGGTAAAGCTGAACATCGTCAGCGTAGCCATGAAATGAAATATTTAGCTTTTTAATCAGTGTACCTAAGGGAAGCATATACAGCGAAAACAGGATGGGACCTAGGATAGACCCACAGGTGAGAGGGAACACGCTTCAATAGAATTCACCTTTTCATCAGTATATGCCCATATATGGGCTACTGGACTGCGGGCACCGCACTCCGTTGAGTCTTTGCCGACGCGCATGCCGAGTTGGTGCCGTATATGCACATGACCATATACTGTATGGGCAAAGCGATCCAATCTGTGGCTCTGGACTCTCTGTATCTGTCAGTCCTTGTCCCTTTTATGCCCATAAATGGAGATTGCTGATGTCATCAGTATATGCACATATATGGGCATGCCCCTTTTGTGCCCATGGAGCTGATGGATTTTCTTGCGCCTGATGTTGAGGACAACCAGCTCAGTGGCCTTGTGGTTAGAGCGTCCGCCCTGAGACTGGGAGGTTGGGGGTCGATCCCTGGCAGGCTCATACCAAAGAAAAATGGGACCCAATGCCCTCCCTGCTTGGCACTCAGCGTCAAGGGTTGGATTGGTGTAGGTCCCTGCGACATACTACAGTCATGTCCAGGGGGTGTACTTGTACATCAAGCTGCCTCACGCTACAGAAAACAGGAGATAGGCTCCTGCCTTCACTATAACCAGTATGGAATTAAAGATTTAAAACGTTAAATATAAAACCATGTGAAATTGTTGTTACTGCCTCTGCCTTTTGCCAGCGGCGTGCACAAGAAATGTGGCGCAGACTGCGCGGACAGACTCGCAGACCCTCTTCTAGACGTATAGCTCGTATCCTAGCGTGTCACGCCGTGAGAGATTAATTCACTAGCTAGTAGCTGACAGGTTTCCACTTCCATTAGCAACGTAAACAGAATTAGCATTAAAAACAGTGTGTTACTAAGAAAAGCCTGTCTGCTATTGGGAAACTAACATGTTGATGATTGTGTGCGTGCGTGCGCGCATGCGTGCGTGCGTGCGTTGAGGAGGCTACAAAACAAACAAACTAATAGTGTCCCACAGTCGCACGAACACAGGTGGCGAGTCTAGAATATCGAACAATCAATTTGAAAAGTAGGACTGGGCGTGCAATGCATAACAATAATGTTCCAAATCCCAGACTTATCCCAGCGTGGTTTCCTGTCTATTTGTGTTCTCTTGCCTTGTTCCATTCCCTCAAATGTTAAACTGGACCCGACACGGATTGAACCCCTGTTAATCTCTCTCTCCAGGGTGTCCTTTCATAAGAAATAGCCTGGGGTGGCATAAAAAAGAAGAAAATACGTTACCAATTGCGCCCCGTTTCCCAAATAGCGAAAATAGTGGGTCTACAAGCTCCCAAAGCTTGTAGGTTACAAACACCTATAACGACATGCCCAAAATACTGATGCCAGGTTGGAAGTTGTTGATAAATGTATGGTTGCAGACAAGAAAAAAACAACACATATCTATAACACGTGTCATATATGTCCCATGCAGAATTGGACGGGAGTGGACTAAGATGCTCTCTCTCTCTCTCTCTCTCTCTCTCTCTCTCTCTCTCTCTCTCTCTCTCTCTCTCTCTCTCTCTCTCTCTCTCTCTCTCTCTCATAGCTGTGATTGACAGGGAGCGTGTTTGTACAGGTGCTCGTGGCCATGACTGCCGGGGGGGTAAACGGTCCTCCAGGCCTATATATCAGTGCAGAGTATGTTTTTTTAACCCCCCCCCCCCTCTCCCCCCCATCCATCCATAATACAATAACCCCCCTCCTCTCTTGCGCTGCACTTGATCTCTCTGGGACCGCTGATAATGTACATGGACATAACTGTGACATCATTTAACCTGTTAAAAACAGGATCTGTGTCATTTTAGATTTGAGCTATATACTGTATATATAGCAACATACGTTTTTCAGAAAACTCTTAGGACTTAGAACAGTGGTTTTAGAACAGTGCTTCTCAAAAATAGCAGATGTACAAGCTTGCAGCGTGTCACGAAGTGATGCGCTGCAAGCTTGTACATCTGCTATTTTTGAAATAAATGTAAACTCTTGAAAGTGTTTGAAAATAACAATTTAGATTTTTTTCCAACACAAATCTTCTGTTCTGGGGGCAGGGGTGGGGGTCCCTGGCCAAATACATATCAATTTGGGGGTCCTTGGCACAAAAAAGTTTTAGAACTACTGATTTAGAAGGCATTTGTAGAATTGGCACACACACAGACGAGCCGGTATTGGGGTTCTCAAAAGGGAGCTCATAACAGCCCAATCTGGGAACCCATCGCCAAATGAAAAGGAAAAACTGCGCCCTCTGCTGTTTTTTACAATCTCACTTGGTTCTGGGAGGAAGTCGACGTAGCACACGTACGCAAAGAAACCGGGGTTTTGGTCTGCCTTCAGCCTTTCACTTCCGGTGGTGCGACTATGTTTTCATTCCCACTAACAATATTTCTACACGGAACACTAAGTTAAAGTTAAAATGTGAATATCTTTCCGTGGTTTTGCCTGCTCCGAGGACGCTATTGTTAAATGAGTTTCGGTTTGTTTCTAGTGGGGAAGGATCGGCGGACACGTAAATCCCGCCCACTACATTTGATTGGGTAAAGCGCGGCCTGCTTCCTGATCTGAAGGCACGCCCACTTGTAGGCCAGTGCGTACGCGATATGACGAACCCCCCCGACAGATTCAAGCGGAGAGCAGAATCTGTTCTTGAGAGATTAATAACAACCAAACAAGGGAAAACCACACAATACAAGTTAGAAATCCAATATGCCCTTGTTCCTTCTGCGTTGGAGCTCCAACCTGTCAATGTGCGCTCATCGACCATCCAAAATTGAACCCAGCTCTGAAGCCTCACCTTGACCTCCAGTTTGTCTGCAAGCACATCTGACATCTGACACAAACATTCTCTCTGATTCACCTGACGAAGGCTGAAAGAAAACTTTTCCACACGCACGCGCACACACACACACACACACACACACACACACACACACACACACACACACACACACACACACACACACACACACACACACACACACACACACACACACACACACACACACACACACACACACACACACACACACTGCTGTCACTTGTGAATCCACCTACACTCTTTCACTTGCTGAAAATCGGTTTACAGAAGTAACACATCGTTATTGTGACACTTGCTGTCAATTCAGTCTAGCCAGTGCTACGTTTTTCTCATCTCTGCTGCTCGTATATATTTCTGAACGCATACAGTAAACCGATCGTATCGACGTCCTGCATATCTTCTCCACAAATGAACTGTCAACAAACTCTTTGTGAGAAACTTAGCACTGGCGCAGACAGACAAATGCTTTTGAATGAATAGGCTGGGTGGTTGTCAGTGCTTGTCAAACCTTTTTAATTTCAAGGACCCCCTTAAGTTCCGCCTTCAGCATCCTTCTCCACAATGTACACCAGTGCCAATTTTCACCAGTGCCACAGTTTCCAAGCCGTACAGCATGGCTGGTCTCGCTAACCGTCTAGTGTCCTAGTTGCTGGTACCCTTTTGTCACAAATAACTCCTGACACTTTCCTCCATCCGCTCCACCCTGCCTGCACTCTCTTCTTCACCTCTCTTCCACACTCCCCAATTACTCTGGATAGTTGACCCCAGCAGTGGTGGAAAACGTACTCTGATATTTACTTAAGTAAAAGTATCAATACTGCAATATAGAAATACTCTGTTACAAGTAAAAGTCCGGAATTAAACATTTACTTGAGTTAAATTACAAAAGTATTTTCAAAATACTAATTCAAAAAGTAAAAAATGTACTTAAAGTACCACAAGTAAAAGTACAAAAATATTTGAAAATAGCAGATCTACAAGCTCACAACGCGTTGCGATGCGACACGTTGTGAGCTTGTAGATCGGCTATTTTCAAATAGCCTATGTATAAAATAGGGCTAAAGTGGTTAATGTATGTTTTATAATATAATAATTGATAATTGCAAAGTAACTAAAGTACAGTAAAAGTACAATATTTGCCTCTGAGATGTGGTGGGGTAGAAGTAAAAGTACTGAAAATTGGAAATACTCCAGTAAAGTCAAAATACCTCAGAATTGTACTTAAGTACAGTACTTGAGTACATGTACTTAGTTACTTTACACCACTGGACCCCAGGTATTTAAACTCCTTCCCCTTCACCCCCTCTACTCCTTGCATCCTCACTGTTCCACTGTCCTCTCTCTCTCGTTCAGGCACACGTTATTCTGTCTTACTCCTGCTGACTTTCATTCCTATTCTCGCTAGTGCATGCCTCCACCTTTCCAGACTCCCTTCAACCTGTTCCCTCGTCTCACTACATATCCCAATGTCGTCCGCGAACATCATAGTCCACGGTGCCTCTTGCCTGACTTAATGTGTCAACCTGTCCGATGTGAACAAGAAAGGGCTCAGTGCCGATCCTTGATGTAGGCCCACCCCCACCTTGAATCCGTCCGTCACTCCGACCGCACTCCTCACCGCTGTCATGCCGCTTACCCTGCCGCTGGCAGTGGTATTCACATTTTTTACTTAAGTAAAAGTATCAATATTGTAATGTAGAAATACTCTGTTGAAAGTAAAAGTCCGGAATTAAACATTTTCTTGAGTAAAAGTACAAAAGTAATGGCATCAAATTATACTTTTAAGTACCAACAGTAAAAGTACTCATTATGCAGAATGTCCTGTTTCACAAGGTATCATACAGTATGTAAAACATGTATTACAATCTTTTGAAAACAGCAGAACTTCGTACCCCTCCATATTCTAGAGAGTTATGGTGTGTTTATTTTTCATGTGAGAAATTACTTCGCACATAACAGCACCCCAACACACACACACGCACACACACGCACACACGCACACACACACACGCACACACGCACACACACACACACACACACACACACACACACACACACACACACACACACACACACACACACACACACACGTAAATAAAGCAGTAAAACATTTCCAAGCAAACCGACATTCTTCCTCATAAGAAAGGCCATTATCATAAACTCTCTGTTTACCAACCAAAAAAACATTTTCTTTTAAAATCTGATAAACAAGTACAATCAGCCAAAGAAAAGTGTTTGAAGTTGTGGCATTTCTATTATATACGACCTTGCTAGTGTTTGAACGTCATACCAAGGAAGCTGTTATGTGAAAAGAGAATTACCCAATACGCAATAACACAGACAGAATTGTCAATCCTGGGGAAATCAATATACCACTGTATGCTTTGGAAAATGGTTGGCAGTAATTTCATATATAACCAGGGTTCAATTTGTAAAAAGAAAAAAGAAAAATGGGACAATTTCTTAACTCATTTAAGTGTCATACTTCTTCGCACAGTAAATAGTGAAAATAGAAGATCTGCTATTTTATTTTTTCAGAATAAAAATAATACATCTTTACGTGATATTGATAAAGATTGACGAGTTTTGGGATGTGCGTAAAATTTAAAACAAAATGTTATTAAATTGTTAAATTGGGATATTATCAAACATAAATATCAAACATATTGATTGATTGATTGATTGATTGATTGATTGATTGAATACTTTAGTAGTCAGAAATGTAAACAGCACGTCAGACATTAAAGCTAAAAGGATAACAAAACAAAAAGTCATGGGGACTTGTTTCCATTGTGGTCCTAACAGTCAGTATATCATTGTATTTAGAGCTGCAAATATCGATTATTTTCATAGCTATTATTCTATCGCATACTTTTTCCATTACATTATTTACTGCAAGGTATTCTTGTATTTGATTGAATACCTTTTCAAAGATCTTACAGTAGGTAGCAGGCTTATGGGACGACTATAAGGGCCACTAAAAGATGTTGTCCTGTCTTGGGGCAGTGGAATGACTTTTTCTTCTTTCCAAGCCTGTGGAAAGATTGACAGATTTAAGCTGGTATTTATTTTGTGGCAGACTGGATGTGCAATATATTCTGCATCCATTCCAATTAGTTTATCATCTATGTTATCGATCCCTCCACCCATTCTTGAGAATTGGGACAAAACCTTTAATTATTTTTATGTATTTTTTTATATTCTTCAATTATGCCGGGGAAATATATTTTATTTTCAAAGTGTTGACTATTAAACCATGTAATGGGCCAACCTCCCACAGTTTTTTTTTGCTTTGTTGTCATCTGACCAAGTCTTAGTTTTTTTATTCCACAGCAAATTCGTTTTTTTTTCAAAGTTGCTTAGATTTCTATTAATGCTAATAGAATTACAGTACACATTTTAAAACATATTTTTTTATTTAGTTTGGATTTAGAAGGACTGACGGAGTTGACATGTTATGTTTGGGACACACCACAGTAATATTATTTCGTTTATCAAAAAATAAAAAGCTTAACAGAGCTTCCACAGCTTTCCTGCCTTTTTTAAAACCAGGAAGTGAGACAGGGGACCTTAGGATATAGCTAAACCTGTTTATGCCTGATTAAATTAGACGGAGTTGACGACAATCTTGGACTGAGGTTAACTATATTAATTGAGTCTCCACTTCTAAATCACTGAACTCAACTCACAAGTCTTGACAGCAGTGTATGCTGTCAACACTTGAGAATCCACCTACACTCTTTCCCTTGCTGAAAATCGGTTTACAGAAGTAACACGTCGTTATTGTGACACTTTGTGTCAGTTCACTCTTCGCAAGTGCTACGTGATTCTTAGCGCTGCTGCCCGTATTATTTCTGAACGCATTCAGTAAATGAATCATATCGACGTCCTGCATCTTCTGTACTAAATTGATCTGTCAACAAACTCTTTGTGAGAAACTTGCACTGGCGCAGACAGAAACATACTGTTGTATTATTAGTCAGAAAAGTAAACATTAAAGCTAAAAGTAGTAAAGGACACAAACACAAAAAAGTCCTGGGGACTTGTTTCCATTGTGGTCCTGACTGTCAGTTTACATTTCCCAAAAGTGAATACATGTATTGAGTGTATGTGATTCAGTCTGGCCAGAAGCAGGGATAAAACCTATCCCCACCAGCTGTAAAAGAACGACCAGACCCAGCAAATCAAACCCTGTGTATACCGTGAATCGTAGACTTGGCTAAACATCTCAGACCACAAGTATGGCGCTTTAATCATTACCGCCAACAAGGACATGTATACTGTGTGTATGTGATTGCCATAGTGATAAAGACTGTGAGTGATCTAATTATTTTTTATATCATTGTATTTATAGGGCTGCAAATATCGATTATTTTCATAGCAATTATTCCATCGAATACTTTTTCGATTAGTCGAATAATTGAGAAGTGTGTTTTATTAGATTTTTTTTAAACCTTTTTATATTTCAATTAATCAATCAACCAACGTTTGTCGTGCAAGAATAGTGAAAATTGCTCATCTACAGTACAAGCTCACAACACGTTGCATCGTGCCGCCTTTTGAGCTTGTAGATCTGCTATTTTCACTATTTTTGATTAATCGAGTAGTCTATTAAATAATCGACTGTCGATTGTTATTTGCTCTATAATCGACTCGCTCGATTGATCTGTGGCGCCCCCTATGTGTATTCCCCAGGTGTATCCCGAAGCGGCGAGTGTGTCTGAGTGACTCGTCGGACTACCCCTGTCAGCAGTACGAGTGCGTGGGGCGGCCCAACGCCTGCGACAAGACCCAACTGGACCCGGCCTGTGACACGGATGGCATGGTGCACGGCAACCCATGCCAGCTCTACCAGATGGGGAAGACCCTGGCATACATGGGCCAGTGCCAGGTGCGTAGTGGGGCTGGGGAATATACATACAGTACACCCTTTTATATACCGTATCGTTGCTGTCGGGCAGAAACCTCTTATCTCCATATTCGAACTTGTTGTGTTTTTTCGTAAATTAAAGTAATACTAGGTAACTTTTTCAATAAAATTGTATATCTTTTGTGAGTGGCAAATGATTCAAACACCCACTCCATGAATTTCACCCCCGAAAGCCTTTTATTTATATATTTTCTATTGAACGGTGTCGGGGGGGACTTTCCCGCGAAAATGACGTCATCTGGCCGGAAAACGGAAGCGGAAATGCACCGGTTTCCTGTTTGGCCAGGAACTACCGCACCGGTTTCCTGTTTGGCCAGGAACTACCGCGCTAATAACAAAAGGGAAACTCACGCTGATTTTAAGAGATTGTATGATTTGAAGATCGAAAAACAACTGAAAAATAAAACACAGCTCACGGTAACTAAAGCTCCACTGGCTAAGAGAAACGATCCACAGATCGTATAAAACAATTAAAAGAACGCTTTTTGAAACGCTTCCGTCTTCCGGTGAAAACAAATGGAATTCTGGGTATAGAGGAATAAACGAACGGCCTGCAGTGACGGTAATGACCAGCAGAGGCTGCTAAAGATCGTTATTTGTGGACCTGCATTGTATAACTTTAACGCCCTACTTGATCATACTACAGCGTCACACAAAAGCATCAAAAGTAGCAGATCCACCAGCTCGAAGCCGCGCAGCTTTATACTTTTTTACAGTGGTCAAAACAAGCCATTTTCGACGGGCGATCACTCTGCAATGGCAGATCGTGGTAGAAATATTATTGTTCCAGTCGTTAGACGGGACCCTCGGCCATCACCCAGAGACCCTTTGTTTACATCTGGGTCCTCATGGTGGCTTCTGCAGCTCTAAAACGATCGGTGTAAACGGTAAGAAACGCTGGCACTGGATGTACCCTGTTTTAAAAAACCTCTGGCACTCGTTAATATATTTTTTGTTGGGGGCCACTTGCAATATCCTCACAGCCCACTAGTGGGCCTCGCCTGACAGTTTGAGACCCAGTGCTATAATCTTTGCAAAAATAAATCAACAATTTGCATTGATTTAATAAAAGATTTTTCAGTCACATCACGTTGTGATAGTGTGGCTGGTTCACTCGCCTGGACAGCCTTGATTCCAGTAAAGTTTGGACTGGAGATACTGTATCTTTGTTGTGTAATATTTGTTATATTCTCATTGTTGCCAGACTGTGCACATGGAACTGCTGTCCCATCAATCTTGCCTATAAGCCTGTTAAACCTAAAACACTTTAATATGCTGGAGCACACACTTCAAAGTACACTTCTAGTAAACAATATGGAATAGTCGGGCTTGTAGAGTGCCTGTTTATGTTCTCGAATAAAATGTTTTCAAATGTCACACACACACACACACACACACACACACACACACACACACACACACACACACACACACACACACACACACACACACACCCCCACACACACACACACACACACACACACACACACACACTTCAGCTTTAACATCAGTAGCTGCTGTGTTTGCACAGTTGCGTCAAGCATTTTCGTTGCTGTCGGACAGAAACCTCGTATCTCCAAATTTCTACGTTTGAATGTTTGTTTGGTTTTTTTTTGGGTAAATGAATGCCCTGCTACTTCATCATACCACTGTGTCGCTCAAAGGTAGCAAAAATAGCAGATCTACAAGCTCACAATGACTGCTATTTTTGCTATTTAAAAAACAAAAAATCTGTGTTCAAGGACATAAGAGGTTTTCCATTTGAATCTCTCTCCCCGTGGCTACCAATACAATCCAATGCACTTTAATATCTCTCTAAAGCAGGCTGCCAGCTAACAACGCGCCGCCCCCAAATCCTCGCAGGCATTTGTATTAGATCTGTTGCTGCTGTGAGGAGCTCTTTGGGTAATTGACACACTGGCAGGTAGGAGTGTTACTGCATCATCCTCCTCAGAGAGTAGCAGGGTCTCTTGGCAACATGTCTGGAGTTAAGCTGGTGTGCACAGAGGATAGACAACAAGGAGAAGAGATGAGAGAAGATCAGACGAGAGGAGAGGAGAGGAGGCGTTTTGGGGGAGGCTCTCAGACAAATAACAACTCTCTACCGAGGGAGGAAGAGAGGACTAGACTTCATCAGCACAGTGCTTTCACAAAACACAGCCGAGGCCTAATAGGCCAGTCCACGCCAATGCAACTGCTTGCAACTCCTTGCAACTTGCAACTACTTGCAGTGGTGGATAAAGTACTCAACTGTTTTACTTAAGTAAAAGTATACATTCTGCAATGTAGAAATACTCTGTTACAAGTAAAAGTCCAGAATTCAAAATGTACTTGAGTAAAAGTACAAAAGTATTGGTATCAAAATGTACCAGTAGTACCAAAGTACCAAAAGTAGAAAGTACTCATTATGCAGAAGTTTTCATATGTATAAACATCTTTTCTATCATCTCAGCCTATCAAAATGCTTGTTACATTTTTTTTTTTTAACATTTCTGCCTAAGTCAAAAAGTTGACTTCAAATCATGACTAGGCAGAAAGTGATTTTGGAATGTTACAAGCATTATGATAGGCTGAGGACATGGGCAATAAGGCACAATGAAGCAGCAGTGTTAGGAGAGGAGAGGAGAGGAGAGTTAGGCAGAAATGTCAATTTGACCCAAAAAAATATTTGGACAATTATGCTGTGAGGCTATTTGGTGGGGGAGGGTCAAGAAAAATCTATAAACGTCACCGGGGGAGGGTCATGCCTTGAATACTTTCAAATCCTCCAGTGACTCATTATAAGTATTGAACGGTCCGTCAGTGCAGCTGACTGTCCACAGAGGCAGTATAGGGCAGCCAGGACATTAGTCGTACGCAGTGGGTGGAAGAAGTACTCTCATTTATTTTACTTAAACCAGTTAAGACCTGAGGCCGATTCTACAAAGGCCTTCTGAATCAAAAATCAATTTGCGAAAAACATTTTCACAAATTGATTTGTATTTGGCCGCGGACCCCCACATCTGAAAATGTTTTGTGCCAGGGAGCCCCAGAAGAGAAGATTTGTGTTAAAAAAAAAAGTATATTCAAAATCTTTCAAACACTTTCAAATCTTTCAAACACTTTCAAGAGTTTTCAAAAACATTTGACATTAATGTCTTCTAAATCCTATTGTTGCTAGAATCTAGCAGTGGTGCTCAAACCTTTTCTTGTCAAGGACCCTCAAAATTATATGTTATTGGCCGCCGATTCCCATCAAAATGCAGAAGCAAAGATTTGAGTTAGAAATATCAAAAGATTTATGTATTCAAAGATTTGCACAAATGTTAGATTTTTCAGAGCTTGTATATTTGCTATTTTTGAATAGCCAAAGTATAAAAAAATGGTTATAGCTCAAATCTAAAATGACACATATGCGTTCCCGGATTGCTCTATTGTACACACACATGTATTGTTTGTCCAAATGCTGAAACTAAACTAAACTGAACTGAACTGAACTGAACTGAACTGAACTGAACTGAACTGAACTGAACTGAACTGAACTGAACTGAACTGAACTGAACTGAACTGAACTGAACTGTGCGTTCTTCTCTCCACAGGAGGTGTGTAAAAAGCCGGGTCCGGTGTGCGGCCACAATGGCGAGACGTACAACACGGTGTGCGAGGCCTTCTCTGACCGCGTGGCCGTGGACTACGAGGGTGCGTGCCACGCGGTGGGGGTGGTCCCTCCCACCGACTCGGGCTGCAGCATCATCCACTGCCCGCCTCTGTCCACCGCCGGCTGTGTCCCCGTCACGCCCCCAGGTGGGTTTGGTTGTTTGTTCTGTCCTTTTGTACTTTTCTCATTGATATCCTAATGACTGACTGACTGACTGCCTGCTGTTCGCCGTGTGACCAGGAGTGTGCTAGAACATGTAGTTATGTTATAAAACATTTGGGTATTTTGTATGAAAACCTTTTTTCATACAAAAACACCTCGTCTTACATAACAACGCTGAAACCTCTTATCTCCATATTTTAACTTGTATGTTTTTTTTTGAGTTATGTTAAGCTTCTCTAAAGTACATTTAGTGGGTGGTGGTGTTGTGTAATGCGGCCCCACTGGCCAATGAAGCGTCTACCTATTTATGTCTATATTGTCTCTTTCGGGTGGAAACCATGTCCAAAACTGTTACTTCTCGGGATTCAAATTAAAACACAGCAAACGAAACGCGTCGAGCTTGTAGATCTGCTACTTTTAATGCTTTTGTATGATGCTGTTGTATGATCAAGTAGGCCGTTAACCCATTCAATCTGGGAACGCATAATATGTGTCATTTAAGATTTTTAGCAAAAATTTTTAACTCAAATCTTTGCTTCTGGGGGATTCTACAACGTTTTTTTTTTTTTTTACGTATGTTGCTATAATATCAGTAGTTTTTTCATGTCAAGGACCACCCAAAATGATATGTATTTGGACGTGGACCCCCTCCCCATCTAAAAATATTTTGTTCCAGGGACCCCCAGAAGCAAAGATTTTAGTTAAAAATGTATATATATATATTCAAAAATAGCAGATCTACTTGTATATCTGCTATTTTTGAATAGCCAAAGAAATCTAAAGTGACACAGATGCGTTCACGGATTGAAAGGGTTAATTTACGAAAAAAAACACAAAAAGTTAGAATACGGAGATAAGAGGTTTCTTGCCCCGAGAGCAACGATACGTATGTTTGTCTGTTGAGCCCCCAAACCGTGTCCAATTTTTTTCTTTTGTTATTCTAATGTTGTGACTTGCTGTCCTCTTGTGTGATTGGCCAGGAGCGTGCTGTCCTGTGTGTGCTGGCATGCTGCAGATCCTCTGGAACCAGGACCAGATCAACATCTTCGCCAAGGTACTCAATCACAACCCAACCAAACCAGCAACAATACTGTACGTCAGGGGGTAGGCAACCTTAGGCACGGGAGCCAACATTGGCACAGGGGAGGGTGATCACTGGCACACTGGCATAAGTGTGAGAGAGAGGTTTTTTCTTTTAAATTTAAATATTAAAAAAAAGGTTTAGTCAGTTAAACTCTCTCACTGCCAGACTTATTTCTGGCTGCGTTTGCCCACTGCCAGCGATTTTTCTATTTTCTTACCTTTTTTTCAAGTAGTCACAGAATATTTTTATCTCCAGTATGATCGATCCCCTGATGGCTGCTAATCACAGAGGGTTTCACTGTGTGCTTTCACAAATGTCAACGAGGTTATCGCGACCTCGTTGACATTAATTGTCTCCCTTTGAAAATAACACGTCTGGGCCAAAAGTACATAGTAAAAAAAAAAAGTACATAGGAGCCGAGATACAGCCTTTTTAAGTAATAAGTTAACCAAGAAGTGAATAGAGCAGCAAATCTTCAGATCATGATATCTTGGGTTCTGAACGTTTTTTTCCCAAAAAATATATATATATTTTTTTCAAAAAGTCGTTATAAGTCGTTCTTGGCAGCCAGAGAGTCCCCTCACATCTGTATGCAAATTACATCTTTGCACATAATTCTACGTTCATTCAAACTCCTAACTCTGACTGGGGAGGGAGTCTGGGAGATAGGTGGGTTATTGCTAGTCTAATGATCATTATCCTGATGTGAAGGGGAAAAAACGGTTGTATTGTATAGCCTATGGACAATCCAATCCAATCCAACTTTATTTATAGAGCACATTTTAAAACAACAGAGTTGACCAAAGTGCTGCACATACCAACAATAAAACATAATGTAACACAATACAATTAAACATTAGTATTATAAACAATTTAACATTAAATAATAAATATCAATCAGGGTTTAAAAGCCAAGGAATAAAAATTAGTTTTTAGATGGGTTTTAAAAACAGGTAGTGTGGGAGCCAGCCTGACCTGGTGAGGTAGCTGGTTCCACAGTTTGGGAGCTATAGCTTTGATTGATTGATTGATTGATGTACTTTTATTTAGTAAGACATGAGAATCACAGTACATGGAAGTACAAAATTCTACTAAACTGGAAGACTCAGTTAAGCACGCAGCTTGTTTAAGATGAGAACCCCATGCACACAAATCATGATGAGATAGACAGATATACACACTACTATACAGAATATCATACAATCAGCTTTCAGGTTACTGGTATGAAGAGAGAAAAAAATATATATACAAAAGAGGAAAATGAAAGAGGGGAGGGGGGTGGGTAGGGGGGGGGTAGGTTAAGACTTAGACAGGGGCCATTTTCAAATTGCAGCCTCCTGAAGGTGTATCTTTAGGGCAGTTTTGAAAGTGAGTAGGGTTTTACACTCCTTTACTCCTTTTGGTAGGGCATTCCACATTTTTGATGAATAGCATGAGAACGAGTTCATTCCCTTAGTTGAGCCAAATCTGGGTTGAACATGATTTGTGGAGCTGCCTCTGGTGTTAAAAAGGCTCGCCGAAAAGGCTCGCTGAAAAGGCTCGCCGCCCTCGCTGCTTAAACCTCGTCTTAGGGACGACAAGCAGCAATTGATCAGCTGACCTCAGAGATCTCGATGGAACTTATAATTTAAGAAGATCAGAGATATAAACTGGTGCTAGTCCATTTAAAAACAAACGATACAATCTTAAAATGGATCCTAAAACGTTCTGGGAGCCAGTGGAGGGAGGCTAGAATGGGGGTGATGTGTGCAGACGAGAGAGGGAGGCTTGGGCGATGCCAGCATAGAGGGCATTGCAGTAATCGAGGCGAGTCGTGATAAAAGCATGTCTTGCCCTTTCAAAGTTACTAAAGGATAAAAAGCACTTAGCCTTGGATAATAGCTGTAATTGGAAAAAGGACTATCTTATAACAGCATGTATCTGCTTATCAAATTTAAAATCGCTGTCCATAAAGACACCAAGGTTTTTTCCACTGGGCTTCACATAGGGAGTCAGGGGGCCTATGTCAGGGCTAGGCGACTAAAAATCATGACCTCGGTTATCCTTTCATTAAAATTAAAAAAAATTTAAGGCCATCCAGGCTTTGGTGTCAAAAAGACATTCAAGCAGTGGACAATCAAAATCAGTTGGCAATATTAAAGGTCACTTACCCTACCTTCAAATTTTTATGTGGTGTTAAACTTGAACTTAAAGGCATAGTTCACCCAAAAAAAAAACTTCTATCAATTAGTCAACCCATGGAGACTTGAATTCATGGATTATTATTTTTTTGTCGCATTCCTAAGCCAATAATTTGATGACCAGCAGACAAATTATTGGCTTATAGGAATGTGACGAAAACCAAAAAAATATCCATGAATCCAAGTCTCCATGGGGTGACTAATCGATAGAACAAAAGTCATTTTGGGGGTGAACTATCCCTTTAATGTTGATATGGCACACTGACTATCCACAAAATGAAAACATGACACTTCATGTCAAAAAGGTTGCCGACCCCTGCTGTATGTGTGCTGTCAGGTGGAAACCTTGTACTGTATGGCCAAAACTGTTACTTTTAAGGAAATTGATTTTTTTTGTACCTGTGTTCCAATGGATCCAATGTAGTTATTATTATTTAGTCAGAAGCTTGTTTATACTTTTCATTGGTTTAGTATTTATAAAACCAACGCACTAAACCACTTTCACTGTTTCACTGTTTTCCAAAATAGCAAAAGAATTGCCGATCTACAGATCTACTGCAGTATGAGGAAGTAGGGCATTCGTTTACGAAAAAACATAAAAGGTTTAATCATGGAAATGCAAGGTTTATGCCCGACAGCAACAAATACCAATAATAACTGTTATTTTTGTTAACAGTCACAAAGTGCTGCACAGAGAATTTACACATTAATACAAAAGCAAGGAAAACAAATTTAAAAGGATCCAAATAGAAAATTAACAAGTTAGAACAGGCTGAAGCTGATACAGAAATTCAACATGAAAAGAGGGGGATTAGGCTGTATAGGAAAAGAAAAGGGAAGTTATATGGACAACATGGATTTAAAGGATATGAATAGCAACTGCCACAGCACTAAATTAAATACCATACTGCCGTTGGTTCCCAAAACCAACGCATTCTCACACCAGTTGCATCAAACGGGCGATGCGTTGGGATCAAATCAGACCATGTGGCGCCCGTTTAAAGTGACGGCGCTCCCCCCTGTGTCAGACGTTGGCGCGACGGCGCCGAGCTGTCGCGTCGCATGTCGACGAGGGCGGTTGATTTTTACGATTTCCAGCCTATATAGCGGTATAGTCGGGTATATTCCCAGCCGACCGGCTTGTAGAACCACTATGGCATGGGTTCTCAAAGTGGGGAAAGTAAAAGCAAAAGTAGTTAACATAGCATCTCAACCGAACCACTTAATCCATTTATACGTTAGCTATATTCAAAAATAGCAGATGTACAAGCTCACAGCGGGTCACTTCGTGCCGTGCTGCGAGCTTGTACGTCTGCTATTTACAAAACGTTTTCAGATGTGCCAAATATATATCAACAAAGTTTGAGAACTATACTGCACTATGGTACACAAAGCCTGCAGAAACCCCTAGAAAGTCTTTAAGTATTAAAACGCAATCAAATCAACAAAAAGAACAGCACACGCACACGCACACGCACACACACACACACACACACACACACACACACACACACACACACACACACACACACACACACACACACACACCGGTTTTTATAGGTGAAAAGAAGTGCAATTCAGCAGTCAGTGTAAACAATGTGTTGGGAATGAGTTCTATGCTGTACTGTGCATCTCAGATGAAGTGAAACCGGTGTCTGTAGGCAGTAGTTCTCAAACTTTTTTGGCTCAGGGCACCCCTGTAAATAACTTTTTCATCCACTGCACCCCTGAACTACATTGATACTTTCTAGCACAATATGTGGGTGGTGTTGTTGTGTACTGCGGCCCCACTGGCCAATGAAGCGTCTACCTATTTATGTCTATATTGTCTCTTTCGGGTGGAAACCATGTCCAAAACTGTTACTTTTTTGGGATTCAAATTCAAAAACAGCTAAATTAGCAGATCTTTAGTAGCAGAGAAGGTTAAAAATGGGTGAATACATTTTAATTGTGTCCAATCTGTATGGTAGAGTATGTTATAACAATATAACACAATACAATACAATATAACACTATACAATAGGGGTGGTTGTATTCTGTCTCCCTGCTCTTCTATTGAGACATTTAGATCGTGTCAAAGGTCATGTCTCACCTAGACACAGGATCTGACACAAATTTTGACCTGATGGTCAAGTTTAAATTTATCCCCTGAGCAAGCAGGCAGGCTTTATTAGCTCAATGGCAAAAGACATTAGCACTTGCGTAGGAAACCAGGTTCAAATCCGGGGTAGAAGAGGAAAGTTGCATAGTGCAGCTTTAAGTACTTACTTTAACCCATTTAGACCTGGAACGCTGTGTTACTTTAGATTTATTTGGCTATTCAAAAATAGCAGATATACAAGCTCATAGCGCGGCACTATGAACTTGTAGATCTGCTATTTTTGAAAAATCGTGAAAATTTTTTTTTTTGATTTTTTTTCACAAAACTGTTAGGATTTAGAAAACATTTTAAAGAATCGCCTCAGGTCTTAATGGGTTAATTCATTTTTCCCCTTCTTGGGCTGAAGATCAATACAGTCCCGCTGCACTAAAAAGCCTTTTCACGGGGCAGCAGAGGTGAGTCGGGCTGTATTTAAGTTGAGTGACAGGTTCATTTATAGCTCAGTAAAATGACTGGAACGCATATCCGTCGCCATTATCACTGACTGTGATGAACGTCGTTTAAGCTGAGAGCTTTTAATAATGGTTGAGAGTGGACATCGTGAGTGGTTTCCTCCTGTAAGAGGCCGTTTTTACATAAATCTTCTCTTCTGGGGGTCTCCCTGGCACAAAACATTTTCAGATGAGGAAGTCCGTGGTCATATCAATTTGGAGTCCTTTTTTGGGGGAGGAAAGTTTGAGAACCACTGCTACACTACATACACGCATATCTCTGTAACATCCCTGTCAAATTCCCAGCATGTCTGCCTGCCATAGCCTGTTCAGCGCCCACGCTTTGCACCCTCACACCCGGCCATGTCTACATGAGTAGGCTACACGTAAACATTTTTAGCGGCTCAGTGGGCCTGGCTGGCATCTAATTCTAATCCGCTTAATTGCTTGGCAAAGCCGGCTGCCGTGTCTGTGACTCCGCCACGCTTTAATCTCTTCACACAAACACATCTCAGAGAAAGAACCCCTGCATTAAGTCCGCTAATGCCTCGCAAATAAGCCCAGTGTTGATTGGACCATGCGCAGATACACAAGATTATTATTAGTCTGACTATCACTGCGTTGACCATGGGCTGTCACTCTGCAGGAGGGGAAGAAGTACTCATATTTTCACTTAAGTAAAAGTATCAATACCAGATACCACAATATTGTTGCTGTCGAGCAGAAACCTCTTGTCTCCATATTCTAACTTTTTGTGTTTTTGAACTTTTTTTCATAAATTAACGCCTTACTTGATCATACTACAGCGTCACACATAAGCATCAAAAGTAGCAGATATACCGACACGCAGAGATAAGAGGAGATAAGAGGTTTCGGCTCGACGGCGACGAAATGAACGTAGTTACTTTCCACCACCACTGTGTGCTTGTTGAGGTGGAAACAGACTCCAGCGATAGATAGAGGGAGAGGGGGGCTCGCTGCTCCCTTTCTCCTCTTCAGTGGATTGTTCAAATGATTCATTGATTTGCTTTCGTTTTCGTTTCATTCTGTCTCATTAGTGTGATTCAAATCCAACCTCCCAGACTTTCTCATTTCATGATCAGACTCGTGGTTGGGGGTTGTTTTTAAGGCACTGAGCTCCAAAAAGGATGATCTAGACTAGAGCAGTTTGTCTGACGGAGAGATAAACCGTAGGACAGCTGAGAAGGAGACAGCATAGGAGAGATAAACAGTAGGAAATTAATCCGAAATAATTGCAGCTCAGATTGCCATTCCAATTAGCCGTTGGTTGCCGTGGAGACATAGTAATTCCTTGTAAATCAAATATTAAGCTGACTTAGCCAATGTCTAGATGTTTCAATTAACTGAACGGGACACTTGTCTCTCTTTCTCTCTCTCTCTCTCTCTCTCTCTCTCTCTCTCTCTCTCTCTCTCTCTCTCTCTCTCTCTCTCTCTCTCTTTTTCTCTCCCTCTCCCGCACGCACTCGCACGCACGCACGCACACACACACACACACACACACACACACACACACACACAATTTGCTGGTGTTTTATTATTAATGTTATTTGACCAGTATTGCCAAAGCCTCAATCAATCAATCAGTTAGTCAGTCAGTCAGTCAGTCAGTGAGTCAGTCAGGTTATAAAAACAGATTACCTTTCACAGCTGCTGTCTTGTCTCTGCTACACGTGCTGTCCAGGGTAGACTGGTGTGCCTTTCTTAGTTGCAGCTGGCTGAAGCTGTGGTAGTCTGGTGCAAGACTTGCACAACACCAAAAGAAAACTCCTTATACAGAAACTAAAAAAATACCCATACCCAAAAAAAAAAAATACCCAAAACCATGCCCCGACGGTACCGCTGAGCTGTGCTGACCGCTTGTAAATACTGGTAGTTGCTACAAACTCACTACAACGTTTTTAGATCGGCGATTTTCAGATAGCCATTGCCTGGTCGCTTCTTTTGGGCTTGTTTTCATAGTCCTAGGTTGCTTATTTCCCTCGCCAAATCTGGCATCACTGGTGCTGACATCTTGGCAGGACAACCGCAGGGCGCTCTTCTCTCACACACCGTAGTGCTTCATCATCGTGCTCGACTACACACTGAGGAGAGCCATCGGCATGAGAGAAGAGAGACGGAGCAAAGGCTCCACGCCTGGTCCCACGCAAGGGACCAAGAGCAGCCTAGTGACTCCAGTGAATTTACTTCACTTCGCCAATGACACAGCGCTGGTTTCAGATAGAATAGAATAGACTGTATTTGCCGTTTGCACGAATGCATAGGAAATCTTGGAGCTCAGCTCCCAGGGTCAGCATTTAACAAGACAGAAAGAACATACATCTATACAATTATACTACATTCTGTATGTCCTACAATACTCTTTAAAAAGACAAATAAAATGACAAATAAAATAAATAAGTGCTTCATACAGTATTCTAACTAAAACCAGTGTACTGTGCTGTGTCTGCTATTATTGGCAGCCGCCACATATGGCGGAGATGCTGCTACCTATACCCATAGACTACTACTGAGTGACATGCTTATTGTATCATGATGAAGACACATATGCCATGATTTTGTGAATATAACCTGAAACTGTACCTTTAATATTTTGTGTCTTTGTGTATGCTCTCCTTTATGAGGACAAGAATAAATTGTTAAAATGTGTGTGTGTGTGTGTGTGTGTGTGTGTGTGTGCAGTTGAACAGGAACCAGCCAGTAACGGTACATGATGTATTGGGGATCTTGAGGCTTCACGTGTCCGTACCGCAGTGCGACGTCTTCGGTTACCTGAGCATCGACCACGAGCTGGTGGTCCTCATAGCCCCTGTGGACCAGCAACCCACACCACTGCAGGTACTGTAACACACTGTTTCCCATGTTCGGGTCGCGGGCCGATTGTTATGGGTCAGAAGTAAATATTCCTTTTTTGGGGGGTTTCCTACTTAAAAATACAACAAACAAAAAAAAGTTAATCAATTAAAAACAATTCCAAAATTTTTCAAAAGTATTTCAAAAATCTAAGAATTTCCATAAATAAATAAAGAAACGTTAAAGTTGTGAAAATAGCAGATCCACAAGCTTGCAACACACACACACACACACACACACACACGCGCGCGCATACGCGTCACCATACGAGGCATTGTGAGCTTGTATATCGTCTATTTTCACTATTTTCACGTCGCTGTCGGGGCAGAAAACTCTTATCTCTATATCCTAACTTGATCATACGACATCCACAAGCTCGAAATGCGGCACGAATCGCGTTTTGAGCTTGTCGATCTGCTACTTTTTTGCTATCTTTGAATTTGAATCCTGGAAAAGGAACAGTTTTTGGACATATGAGGTTTCCACCCGACAGCGAAGATTGAACCAAGTATTAACAAAAGCTTACATAATCTATCCACTGGAACAAAGGTTAACGTTTTCCATTCGCTCAAAAGCATCGATTTTCTTTGGACATTGGAGTTTTTTCGCCCCGACACCGACGATTTCTCAAATATGTTGCCTGAAGGAGATGATAAATATGCTTACAAAGCAAGCAAAATACCAATTGAAAGTTAGACTAGAGCGTGTCACAATATCGATCTGTCTTTTCAATTTAAGTTTGTAAAACTTTCGGAACACAGAAGAAGAGCTAAATTGACATGGGAGTTAAGTTTCGATGTTCCCATCTTTTTCTTTCATTCCCCGAGTTACTGCTGATTTGATTTAGCCCATCCATCACCGGCCTTGTTCTGTTGTAACAAGCAGCAGCAGCAGCAGAACCAGGCCTCCCTCCAGAGCGGGTAGAGTAGATTATAACGTACGGTATACAGATCTCTGTTACAATAGTAGATTAAACGTATATGTCACAGTACGTTTGGAGAACCAGTACGATTGAAGACAGAGCGCTCGTTTTTAGGCACGGGGCTCCTTCGGGGCGAGGCGGGGCTTTTCGAGACAGGGTTTATTAGCGAGGCTCGCGAGGAGGAGGAGGAGGACGGCGCTGCGAGGCGGGGGGTTATTACGCGAGGCTCGCGAGGAAGAGGAGCCTCCTCCTCCTCCTCCTCCTCCTCCTCGCGTTTTAAACCGTCCCGTCCTCTCCTTCTCTCCTTCTCCTCCTCCGAGGAGGAGGAGAAGGAGAGCGCGGAGAGGCGGGGCTTTGATGCGCCGACGGAGACCTGTCTTTTGTTGTTCCCCCCCACATAGCAACCAGGAAGCTACGCTAGGGGAACCATAATATCTATGAGGGGAACGCTGAACACGCGTTCACACGCACGGCGCGCCGACTTAGTGGAGCTTGAGGCCGAGGAAGCGCGCCCTCGCGCCTCCAGGCGCGAGTGCCCGCGGTGACCGGCCGACGCTCCACTAGTCGACTCAGCGCCGTTTGATTTGTAAACCGATAGGGACAGAATAGTTCTTTTCATGGATCACTGTGTGTGTGTGTGTGTGTGTGTGTGTGTGTGTGTGTGTGTGTGTGTGTGTGTGTGTGTGTGTGTGTGTGTGTGTGTGTGTGTGTGTGTGTGTGTGTGTGTGTGTGTGTGTCAGGGAGAAAGTAAAACAAAAGCCAGAACACAATAAAAGTATCTAAACAGTCCTGCTTTCAATAAACCAAAAAAAGCATGAGCGCGTGCGCGTGTGTGTGTGCGCGTGTGTGTGTGTGTGACTGTGTGTGTGTGTGTGTGTGTGTGTGTGTGGCCATATATGTTTGTGCACAAGCCTGGCTTGTGGCTCCCTCTAGTGCTGGGTGGGTGGTAAAAACGAGCGCGCTTTCTTCAATCGTACTGGTTCTCCAATCATACTGTAACATATACATGGATTACAGTGGTGTAAAGTAACTAAGTACATTCACTCAAGTACTGTACTTAAGTAACATTTTTGAGGTACTTTTACTTTACTGGAGTATTTCCAATTTTCAGCACTTTTCTACTGCACTACATCTCAGAGGCAAATATTGTACTTTTCTCCACTACAATTATTTGAAAACTTACTTTTAAAAGTTACTAATTACTTTTCAGATATAACTGATTAAATTGTATAACATACATTTACCACCTATTTTATACCTAGGCTATTTGAAAATATCCGATGTACAAGCTCACAACGCGCTGTGAGCTTGTAGATCTGCTATTTTCAAGAAGCAAGGAGCACGCCTCCTGCCCTCGTCTGGAGGAATGGTTGGCAGGCTATTGAAATAGACCCTATACATCATAGTACGCCAAAATAGCCGATCTACAACCTCAGCTCACAACGCATCACATCGTGGCGTCTTGTGAGCTTGTAGATCAGCTATTTCTTTTTTTTTTTTGCAAAATGGTCACCTATTTTCACCAAATGTTTGTCTATTTTTGCAGAATGTTTGTCTATTATATATTGCCCAGAATAGGGATGCTAGGGTTCATGTGGTTGAATAAAACCCATCGTTGGCTCCTCTAAGAGAGAAAACAAAATGTTTTCAACCAGATTGAAAAAGTGATATGTCTTTATGGCATGGTACCGTCACATTTCTTTTCGCATTATGTTGTATGTATACCGTATATATTTTTATATAACATTAATCCTTCAATTCAAGTTCAAAACTTAGAGAACACAAAGAAGTAAAGTTGAAGTGGGAGTGACCTGTCCATGTTGCACCGGCTCCTTTCATTTCCTTTGGGATACCTTTGATTTAACCCATTAAGACCTGAGGCCGATACTACAAATGCCTTCTAAACCAGTATAGTTCTCAAACGTTTTTGTGCCAAGGATCCCCAAATTGATATATATATTTGGCCGCGGACCCCCATCTGAAAATGTTTTGTGCCAGGGACCCCAAGAAGAGAAGATTTTTCCAAAAATGATCAAAAATAGCAGCTCGCAGAGCGGCACGAAGTGACACGCTGTGAGCTTGTATATCTGCTAAAATCAAAAATGACACAGATGCTTTCCCGGTTCTTATGGGTTAAAAGAGTGAAGGCAGCTCGTTTAGCCCATCCATCTACACCCTTGTTATGTTATAATGAGCATCAACAGAGGCAGAGTCCATCCACAGCTGGTGAAATAACAACCTACGCACGTATACGTTTACAATAAGCAATTTAGCAGCAGCACACCCACATGCACATGCATTTACACACACACACACACACACGCACGCACGCACGCACGCACGCACGCACGCACGCACGCACGCACTTACGCACGCACGCACACGCACACGCACACGCACACATACACACACACACACACACACACACACACACACACACACACACACACACACACACACACACAGAGAGAGACACACACAGAGAGAGAGAGACACACACACACACACACACACACACACACACACACACACACACACACACACACACACACACACACACACACACACACACACACACACACACACACACACACACACACACACACACAGAGAGCTCCGCATGCACCTCTCAAACAAATCCTCCAGTTAAACACTTCAGTAATTAAGCACCCTTGTCATTGTGGACATTAATATTCATGTTTCCAGTCATAACAACAATAAACTGAGGGGGAGGAGAGATAGCATGGCCTTCCACTTTCACCCCCCATTGCACGCCAGATTGTGCTTATCAAAAATACACCCTCCTTTAGTAACTATTTACGACCAGCTTAGTGAATCGGGCCCATTGTTTCCATTTACCATAGCCAGTTGTAATACAAGATACTGTACAATGTTTTCTTTCCAGACAGCGATGATTTTTAAGTTACTGGGAGCCTTCCTGGTTAGTCTCAAGAGGCTGTATTAACTGTACCAGACGTTTTAGCCTGCAGCTTGCCTCAGGGACACAAACTATTACATAAGGAGAGATGATGATCGTCTCAGCAGACACTCAAAGTTCAACAAATTTGAACTTCGACCTCTGTTTGTGCTGACCTTGCAATCAATGGTTTTACAGCCAACGGGAGGCAATGGGAAATGAGCAGCGAGACACAGCTATCTGATCCAAACGGAGGAGATATGTATTTCATGTATTTATGTATTTCTTGAGTTTCCAGAACTCTAAAACACAACGTTCAAATTATACCAACTAAAGACACCACAGCGACCCTGACCCTCAGTCAGAGCATGTCCACCATTGTTGCCTGTTACCAAGAACTCCAAGGTAACATGTCTGAACGACTGGAGACCTGTCACCCTCACCTCAATTGTCAGTTAAAACTTTGAGGGGTTGGTGAGGGACTACCTCTATTCCATGCTGCCTGCCACGCTGGGCCCATGGCAAGTTGCATAATTGTCAAAACAGATCTACTGGTGATGATGCAATTACCATTGCTCTTCACACTGCCCTCTCTCCCCTGGAGGGGAGTGACTACTGTACTGTAATGTGTAATGCTGTTTGTTTGCAGGCTAACAGCCCAGCATTCAATACAATAGTTCCTACCAAGCTTGACACAAAGCTCCGATATCTTGGCCTATAAGTGATTTTGAATACAGTATTTATGACTCTGAATGCACCTCAGGGCTCTACACTGGCATTATCATTTTATGTATACTAGGCTGATGTCCGTTGGGAACGAATGCCCTTCACACACACGCACGCACGCACGCACGCACGCACGCACGCACGCACGCACGCACGCACGCACGCACGCACGCACGCACGCACGCACGCACACACACACACACACACACAGTGTGCATATATAGATAGATGACTGTGAAATGAATACGTATGACTCTGACATTTCATACATATTTGATAGCAGCAGATGTCAAATATGTATGAAATGTCATGTGTATTCACAGTCAAGTTATGTCCCTGAAGTACTCCTTATTTTTAATGTAGTTTTTTCTTCTTCTTTTCTTAGACCTTTTTTAGATGCAATATTCTTTGCATATATTTTGATTGTAGCACTTTGAAAATTGTTTTATTATTATTATTTTATTTTTATTAATATCATTATTAATAATAATTGTATTAATATTATTATTATTATCTTTTAATGTTTGCCACCTGCATTAAATTATCGGTTCAGGAAAGTAAAAGAAGACATGCCACTTCTGGAAGTTCTGTTGTCTTGTTTTTCGATGTGCATACTATATAATTATATTGCGGTATCTAAAGAGCACAGAGTAGGTTTCTGACTGTGCAGTAACTATGGGCTGATATCACGATGACAGCTCATACTGTGATGTGAAAATAAAGAAGGCAAGACGGCATCCATGGTAAATGGATGTCTTAATGTAATCTAGAACTGGCAAATGGACTATCAATGAAATCTATCAAAAAATCTATCAAAACAAACTGTATTTATATACAGACCAAAATGCTGCACAAGTTAAAAAGAACAAACAGAGTGAGCAAGCAATACAAGCAAACAGAATAAAACAAAAACAGAGCATTATATGTACGAGCAAGCAAAACAAAGCAATAGGTGCAAAGCGAGAGAGATTATTGTGAAAGCAGTATAGGCAAGTAGTCATATATTCATATATGTGCACGGGAAGCACACACAGACCTATGGTTAGACTCAAATACATATAGATGAGGATGAAAGATAAAATTGAGGTTAGACACAACTGTCGGACTCTGAGATGTGAGACATCGTAAGATGAGAATATGTGCGTGTAAAATGAAAACAAAATTGATTAATACTAGCCGTGTAAATTTTTTTATATATATTTTTTTACATTGTAACACAGTTTTATTTATCTAGTAAGAGGTTAGCATGGCAACATCATAGAAGTAGTTAGATGTGCACCACTATTCAACAAGCTCAAATTACTGTACAATATAAATATAATATCAACAAGTTACACACATTTATGTTTACATTATGTACACATTTATTTTTCTGAAGGAATCCCTACCCACACTGTCCTTACATTTTTTACTCAGATATCCGTGCACAAGGCAATCAAAACATTCCCTCTCCCTCACTACAACACCTTGCGCAGTCAGTTATTTATCAAATACAGGGGTCCTTCCCTATGGAATGATTCCAGTTCTTTCCCACTCCCTAACAGTGTCCTCTCCGGCACATTCGATTCTGTACATTAGTTGCTGTACGTAGAATAATGTTAAAAAGCCTTTGCCCCTATAGCCCCGTTGGACAACTGACATTACACCATGCGTCGCTTTGTTTAAACTGTTGTCAAAGTTTATTGGTTGAAACTACAGTACCAATAGACCTGTGGCAGAGAAAGATGGCAAAATGACATTGCCGTTCTATAGAAGTCTCTGTTGAAGGTCACCCTGCTCCGGTGAATAGTAAGGTAATTTAGTCTGGCTGACTAGGTATCTGACCTGAGGAAGCGGTGGTTTGTTGAGGAGCCGGGAACGATGCAAAAATGTTATTCTTAAGACTCATTTATATTTCATTGAATGACTGTGGTCTTTCAACAAAACAAAAAAGAGATGTTTTTCTTTCTGCCTGTCAGATGCCCCTCAGTCACTCTTTCAAACTCTCTCTGGTGGTCAAGTAACCTCATTAGATAACAGAGCCAGACATTTTGCCTGGCAATAGTATTTTTCTCTCTTTTTTTTTTTTTTAGAATGTAAATTTTAACTAGGCAGTTATTGTTCTCCACAATTAGGTCCAATGCCAAACATTTCTGTGACAACAAAGCAGTGACAACAGGTCAGGTTTGATTGGTTGATTGATATCTTTATTGTTCATGAAATAAAACATATGTCACATGTAACTTAAATCTGACCCACCATAATCAAAACGATAACGCAAAAAAAGCTTACAGCAGGCTATTGTGTGCATGACATGTATATAGTTCATGATATGCCAATGTGTCCCTGCGGCACATGTGAAGAAGTCTCTGAGTGGAATGTGTGGGTGAACAGTTACCTGCCACTCACTGTCTGTGTCTACGATACGCGCACCCACTTATGCCACCGGGATTGGGCAGACAGCTGTGTTGTTGAAGGACAACGGACGCGCTTATGAGAAACAACAAAAATTTCTAGTTTGCTAATTCCCAACTACTACTACTACTTTTGTTTTTCTAAATAAAAACTTTCATGATGGCCTAAGTATACAAATATAATTTATGAGAAGGCTACTACAGTGAAGTCGGATCTTTTACTAATAATTCACTAGGCTACTTACTTTTCTTTTGTACTCTCTTGGTTTTGTTGTATGTGGGGATTATCTTGTGCATGTACTGTATTATGTTATGAAAGACAAATTGTATCATGAGTAAAACAGCTAGTCCTTTGGCCAGACCAGATATTGGTACCATTTGAGTGGGCAAAACCTTATCTATACTAAATTGTTTATACTATAAACAACATAAACTTTATAGGGTCATTATAAGTAAATTAATATATGATAGCCTTTCCATAGGAGTAGCTTTTTATATTTTTATATTATTTCTAAAAAGAACACAAACAGCCAATAGCATATTAAAAGTTATGTAATCTTGAACCTAAACGACGCAATGACTAGGGGCGTCGCCAAGTTCAAGTTACGATGATCCGGTGGGAAAGCAGGGGTCGCCTACAACACACCATATTGGTTCAACTGCCAGTGAGGAGCCCCCTACTCTACAAAGTAAACCCCCCTTGTGTATGAGAGAAGGAGAGGGGAGCACTGCACAGCGGCGACATAATATACGCTATATTATGGCGGCTAGACTGTTTACCAGTTTGTCGCCTCCTGTTTGGTGCTTGAGAGAGTGTTTTTTGTGACACCGGTGTGAGCTTGTAGATCGGCTATTATCTGTGAAGCGATTTGGTGTAGAGGGGAAAAGTGAGTGGACCAAGTATAGAGCCCTGGGTACCCCGCCCCGGTCAATACTGTTTAACCCATTTAGACCTGAGGCAGATTCTGAGAACGCCAGTTTTCTGAAAAGCTGTAGGTGTTCCAGGTCTTAAGAAATGAACAACACAGGCTCAGCCAACGCAAAGTGATTTTGATAGTGTCATAGCCATCTTTACTGGCAAGGCAGTCTGTGGAAGGTGGAAATGTATGTTTCATTTTATTCATTAAAATTGAAGGGCGTACTGTACTTTATTGCTATGCTGGTCTGTTCAGCTCAGGTCTTTAGAGTTTTTTAGAGGCTCAGATGCTGTGCGTGGGCCTGTTTACTCCCCCCCCCCACACACAGCTGAAAATGTGATTGCGCTATATTGTTCTCTCTGGCAGAGGTGATGTTGAGTGACTCCTGTTGATTACCTCATTGTTGTTGATCACACGAATAATGTGGATACGAAAATGCAAGGAAGATTTTTTTTTATAAACGTGGGCTCCACTAAAGGCCATTTGAAATGCAGAGGAGAGGGGTCGGTGTGTTTTATGTGGGGGACACACTCAGCAATGAGAGCTTTAAAATGATTCAAGCTAAGCATTTTCAGCTCTGGGAATTGGACCTACTGTAGAACAAACTGTGTCTAACCCTTTGACGGTGAAAAAGTGTTTTGTATCGGAATTGTTTGTTTTGTGTGTCTGGTGGCTAATATTTCATCTACGTTACTACACGTGTGTGTGTGTGTGTGCACGTGCGTGCGTGCATGCGTGCGTGCGTGCGTGCGTGCGTGCGTGCGTGCGTGCGTGCGTGCGTGCGTGCGTGCGTGCGTGCGTGCGTGCGTGCGTGCGTGCGTGCGTGCGTGCGTGCGTGCGTGCGTGCGTGCGTTCATGTGTAAGCAGTGAGCAGGTAGAATTCACCTGCTTGTCTAGAAAGCTGTGGACTAAATGCTCACCATGACAAAAAAATAGCAGATATACAAGCTCACAGCGCGTCACTTTGTGCCACGCTGCGAGCTTGTGCATCTGCTAATTTAAAACATGTTTTTGAATAATTTTAATAATACAAATCTTCTCTTCTGGGGGTCCCTGGCACAAAACATTTTCAGATGGGGGTGTGTGTGTGGGGGGGGGGGCGGGGTCCGCGACCAAATACATATAATTTTGGTGGTCCTCCTTGGAACGAGAACTACTGATTTAGAAGGCATTTGTAACCTTAATGGGTTAATTATGATATGCCTTTTAGCGTTTTAGGACAGTATTATAAAGAAATATATGAGAATGGTGCTGGTTATTTTATTTCTTTCCTGTTCATTCATGATGTATGTTGGTATGTTTGGGTCCCAGGCAGAAACCACATTTCTCTTCTGGGAGAATGTGTGAGCCTCTGCTGTATCGAGATGAATTAAAGATGCATCCTGCTTCAGGTCGGGATCAGTGGAGGATGCACGGAATCGCGGTGCTTTGTATTAAAGTTTGGATTCCACCAGAAGTAACAGATGAAAAGTTGAAAGTCATACATACAGTACCACAATACCAAAGCTCTGATAATCCATTATTCACGACGGACCCCCGATACAAGAGAAAGACAGAGGAGCAGACAAGACAAGGCAGCTGAAGAAAGCGAGGGATAGAACTGAGTGTGAGGTGAAAGAAACCTGCACAGGAAAATAATGCAGTGGATACTTGCGCTCGCGCATGTGTGTGTGTGTGTGTGCGCAGGGATGTCTAGAGAATGTTAGAAAGGGCAGGGGCTGACATTTTTGAGAAGGACTCTTTGGGTGGAAATAGCTCAAATATTTTCCGGTGCGCAGCCCTGCTTCTCAAATACGTATAATCAAGCCTTTACTGGAGATGCGGCGTACGGCATGTATTTCTTCACACAGCGGGCAATTATTTCACCAGAAAATGCTGCATTTAAGTTCATGAGAGTTCGGAAAAGGCAATTCTCTTGAATGCTGCCTTCGTGTACAATAATGGGAAGGTGGCATTTAGCATTTCTTTCACCGTTGTAAACATTCTACAGACAAGGTCTGAAGCCTCCTTTGATGTCTGTGTGCGCACGTGCCTGTCTTTGTGTGTATTTCAATCGGTTTCTCTGTGCTTTTGTCATCCTCCCCCGGCAGATCGAAGCGTGCAGCAAGGAAGCGGAGAAGATCGACTCGCTCATCAACTACGCCAGTCCCACGCTGATCTCCCACGTGCCGCTCTCCGCCTTCCTCACCTCCGAGGTCACGGTCTCCGTCATACGCTCCGCCGGGGCCTCGCCTTCGCCGCCGTCCCTCGGCCTGTGTCTCTTGTTCGGCCTCCTCCTCGCGCCGGCCCTAGACCTCCTCCTCGTCCGGGACTAGCGTGGTTGTTTGTGGCGTGTCGTCGAGGCCTGTCCCTCCACTCCACTCCCTGCACCTCCTCCACCCGCCTGGGTCCACCCCCCCCCCCCCCCCCCCTGCTTGTCACTCCAGGCTCCTGCGCCTCGGTCCTGGCTCCGGCTGGCTCCTCTCCACACACACACACACACACACACACACACACACACACACACACACACACACACACACACACACACACACACACACACACACACACACACACACACACACACACACACACACACACACACACACACACACACACACACACACATACCAAGGAGGCCTTAAAGTGAACAGCAGCAGGTGTTTGTGTAGACATTCACAGGGGGTCCTCTTCTGAGCAGGAGAACAACAACAGAGCGGCCTGTTGAAGCTTTTTTTGACGCGACAATCAATTTTTCTTTACTGAATCCAAACTTCCCTGCGTTTTAAACAATCAATATGGTGAAAAGGTTTTATTATGAAAAGCTTTTTACTGGCAAACGCTTGTTATTGAGTGAATGCGAGTTTCTCTCCAGGTTTTTGTGTGTGCGCGTGCGTGCTTGTGTGCATGCATGTATTTGAGTGTATCTCCTTCAGCAGTATTTACTGCACACAGTAAGCGTGTCTAATTGGACGTCAAAATGAGGACAGCAACAGCACATCTTTCTACAATATGATACCCCCCCCCCACACACACACACACACATACACACACACACAGGTAATGACCAGCATAACGGAGGTACTGTCTTAAGGCAGTGGTTCCTTTTTTATAACTCTGAGAGTGCACAGATAGATCCAAATTGACCTTTTGGTTCTATCTGTGCACTCTCAGAGACCCTTACCGACCTGTAAGGGTCGTAGCACCCCAGGATATTTTGAAACACATCAACATGTAGTCAGAAATTGTATTTATTAGCGTTAAAGGTAGGGTAAGTGATATTTTTTGGTTAAAACAAAAAGTATTTTTTTAAAAGGTTAAAATACTATATTCTGATAGTAATCATTGCTATAGAGTGTTTTTTCAGTAACAGATGTCTCCCTGTCTCTCCAGCTCTTTAATAAACAGAAAATACATTTTTCGGTAGGTGTCAAAATCTCAGCCAATCAGGAGAAAGTACCCATTTTTAAGCTTAATTTGTGTAGTTTTCAGTTCAAATTTTGCATGCTCATTTCTTAGTGTCATCACTTCCAATTTCACTTGTTTATCTGTGTCCTGATTGAGTTCTCTGTCCTGGTTGGATAAAATTGGAAATGAAACTACAAAAAAAAAAAAAAAAACTACAAAATACATTTTCTGTTTTATAAAGAGCTGGAGAGACATGGAGACTCTTTATATGGACAGGACACCCTATAGTAACGAGTACTATCAGAACATATACCCATTTTGCAATTATTTGAAACTTTGCAAATCACTTACACTACCTTTAACATACACAAATAAGTACATAGCCGGTACATTTACAGTGCCTTTATGTCATTTTGCCGCGTGTGTCGGGAGCAGACACACTCAAATAAAAAATAGTGTGTTTAGGGAAGATGTCAAACACACATCGAATGGTTATTGTGGAAAAAATATACCAGTGAAAGATTATATCAAAAATTACTTTTGTTTAATTGGAAAAGGTTACCCAGTACACTTTGGCAGCACGGCGATGGTCATTACCTGTATGTTTTCAAGTGTCAAACTCATGCGTTCTCACCAGCTCTTTGTGATACCATTAAGGAAGCGATTGCTTCCCGATAGTGACCAACAATACAGGATTTCTACTGCAGTGCAATATGTATACGCATCTGGTATTATATGGACCTGATGTTTATACTTTTAACCTCAACAGTATTAGTGTCATGCTCGTTTTCTGAGCCAGCTCAAATGAACTATACCATATATATATAAGCCCCTCAGTGCCACCGGGGTAAACTATTGACCAAATATATGTCACCCCTTGTAAAAGCAGTGGGACCAACCAACTTAATGTTGTTAAAATCTTAATATATACACTGTTGGGTGGAGACCTTGTATGTCCATAACCGTTACTTAACAGGAAATGGAGATTCTTTTTTGTATCAGATATTATTTAGTCACCAGCTCTTGTTAATGCTTTTCATTGGTTAAATATTTATAAAACCCAGACTCAACCACTTTTAACCTGGTGCCTCTATTTTGGGCATGTCATGTTGGCAAACATAGCAGATCTACAATCTCACAACATCACCACGATGCGCTTGTGAGCTAACGGATGAGATATGGAGATACAAGGATTCTGCCCCCAACAGCGACCAATGTGTTTGCAAACTAGCTCAGAAGAGGAGTGGTAATGTAGAGCAGTGGTTCTTATAATATTAACTTTTTTTGGTTTGCTTTTCACAGGAAACAAAGTATTACCCTCTCCATAAAGTCACAACCTATACCTACTAGATCACTTTTATTCATTATAGTGTAAGACCCCCGTTTGCCCACTTGTTTGGGTAGCACCTCGCTCGAAGGCACCGGCCTTGAAACGTTGAGATCAGTAAATTTGCAGAAACGGTAATGGCTTCTTCTCCGGTGATTTGGGTTGGGCCATCTTTCCGTGGCAATTTCAGTACACTTCGGACGAATTACCATTGAAATATTCTGTTTTTGAGTGTGGGAGCTACAGCTTTGAACCGTGGAATATTCTTTGACTAAACTTGACTCCTGAACTGTTGGACTTGGACAGTTGCCTTCAAAGAACAGTACTCATTAAGCCTACTTACTCCACAAGCGCAGTGAAGAGTGGATCCCCCAGTCGAGACTCATTGGCACGCAAACCACATGGGCGTTGACCTAGTTTCAACGTTATGGCTTCGAATGCCCCCTGTGGCCGGCGCTCTCGAGCGAAGTGGAAATGCTGTAGCCACTTTTTTTTCAACCTGGCGTCCCTATTTTGGGCATTGTTCAAAATGCTGAATTTCTTTCTTTCTTTTTTTAATTTTCAAAAAGTTGCAAAAATAGTGGACCTACAGCGATGCTTTGGCCTCGTCATCATACGACAAAGTATAAAATAGGGCTTTAGTGGTTAAAAAGAAAAAAACTTTTCTTGGACAGGTTTGCATCCTGGGGGCGCTGCTTCTTCCTCTCTGCTAAGCTTCATACTTACTGGCCAGTAGCTCATCCTGCGGATGACAATATTTGGGCCTGAATGGCACTACAAAGGGATGGTTATCGTTCCTTAAGCTCTCTCTCTCTCTCTCTCTCTCTCTCTCTCTCTCTCTCTCTCTCTCTCTCTCTCTCTCTCTCTCTCTCTCACTGTACATATGACCTAGAAACTAAAGCAGGAACTACAGCCATTTTAATAACAAATGACAATCAGCCAATTACTACCCACTGTTGCCCTGTGGGTATAAGAGAAGATTTCCACAATTATGCCTTGCCTATATTTGGTGACTTTATATGAAGTAATGAAAATGCAATAAGTATATTTGTTGATAAGAAATGTTTGAAGTGTGTCTATATTTGATATGTATCGCAAAAACAAAACAGATGGAGATAATCACCTATGTGCCATGTCTTATTTTGCAAACAAATGGTTGTTTATTCTTTACCGCATGATGACTGACAATTATGAAGTGTTTCTGCTCTTTAAGAATGTACTATAATGTCTGACCGTGTTGTCTCGTCCCCTTGTGTGTTCACCTCCCTGCCTACACAGCACAATGTCCCTCCATAACAGTATTATCGTGCTAGGCAGCTTCGTAGCAGTCGATCCTCGCCATTGGGTTTGTCATGTATTATTATTATTATTGTTGTTGTTGTTATTATGATTATTATTATCATTACTACTATTATTATTATTTTTATTATTATTACAATATGATATTTCTTTGTCCTCCGGAGTACAGCTGGGTTTGACTGCATTTCAAAATCTGTTTTATAGTTTTTTTTTGTTTTTTTTGTTATTATTTCTGTGATTTATTGAGCATTCTTGGCGCAGTGGAACCAATCAATAGTCCTGAGCACAACCCCACCCTCCTGGAACGATCTCAGCAGCAGGGGGGCTAAGGAGGATGTTGAGGATTCTAACTTACAGTACCGCCGAAAATCTATAATCGTTTTGTCCGGGGGACGTATAAATCGGTCTGGTCCTTCGCAGACTCTGTTCTGGCTCTATCAGATGTGCTCCCAGTGGTGGAAAGTAACTAAGTACATTTACTCAAGTACTGTACTTTTACTCAAGTACATTTTTAATTCAGGACTTTTACTTCATTACATCACTACATTACAGTATTGATACTTTTGCTTAAAAAAAAATTCACCACTGTGTGCTCCCTGTTGCGTGACAGTGTCAACGTGGTGCTGTCTTGTACCAGGGATTCGCTCCACTGCTTCAACATCCTCCTTCAACCAGCCTTTCCACTCTGAAAAAGTGTCTGAACTAAAATGTTTGAGAAGAAATGTGTGTGTGACAAAAAGGTCAAAAATAATGCATATCATCATTGACATATAAAGAAGAGAAAATAAGTGTGTTGTCTGTGTGTTTCGTCATAAAACGACGTAAAAGCAAACAAAAAACATCAATCTGCCAGAGCGAAATGAAATGTGAGCTGTCAGATTTGTCAGATTCCCAGGCTGAGGTAAGACATATTGAGCCTGAGTTGCTTGGTTCGATATTTATGTTTTATTTAACTTTTATTTAACCAGGATAATAGTGCCCATTTTTCAAGGGAGACCTGCTGGCCAAGCTGGACAGCAGCATCACTTAGAACTCAGCTATAGACAGAAAACTCAAAATGAGACAACATTAAAAGAACTTACATTTGAAAACAAAGTTCTAGGCCATGTGTTGTTCAGTGGTTACCGGCCCACAGGTTGAGAATCGCTGTTCTCACTGGTGAACAAAGTAAATACTCAAGTTTTCACAAGCACAAATTTACAAAGTGCATTTTTCTTTTTAATATCAATGCATTGCCGTATTGAAATTCAAAACATTTCCAAAACAAATGTAAAGAAATAAAAAAGAATGCAGGAAGTTAAAAAATAGAGAAAATAGCAGATCCACAGTGCGAGCTCTATGGGGCTTGGCTGCTATACACACACACACACACACACACACACACACACACACACACACGCGCACACACACATGCGTGCGTGTGCACACACACACACACACACACACACACACACACACACTATCTGGGAACCCATTCGGTAAAAAATATATATATATTTCCCTTTTTTTGTAGAATCACACACACACACACGCACGTGCACACACATACATACACAATAGTCTGCATGTGCATAAAATATAAAATAAGATTGGCTCGATACAAATACAACTTTTCTTCAATACAAACAGAACATAGGCCTTGTACTGTAGAAAAATGTGTCCAAAAAGAACACCAAAATGTATAATCCATGAGTGAGAAAAAGCTACAGTAAAGATGGACAATAGAAAAGAAGGCTCTGGCATTATGCCATCATCAGTTGCCAGGAGTGAATCCCAAATATAGCCTTCTGTCCTGTGTCTCTTCATAGGCTGTCTTGCTCACTGCCTTCCTGTCTGACTCAATAAAGATGTAAGCGGGGAGTGGACTGCAATCTACCTATTAGTAGTCACCCACAGTCACTCCGTATCTGAAGTAGCAAACCCTCCACTGGCACTTGAACTCCATCTTTCTCAGGCGGTGTGAGCTGCATATAGCACAAGATCATTAAACTCTAAAGTTGGATTTGCAACTTGAAATTGGATTTACTGCACAACTTATTAAACATAATTCAATGCAATGACAGTTACAGAAAGCAATGCAAGTATAATTAAGTGTCAACAGAACCTAGTCAATTCAATTCCACTATGTCAGCTACAGACGTTATTTTTTTGATCTCATCATATGATTTTCCTTTGTATAGATTATACCCGGTGACATGTCATTATCACTGTAGCTAGCTGCAGGTATATTTATATATTATTTCATATCGTCGCTGTCAGGCACAAACCTTGTATCCCCATATTTCAACTGTTTATGTTTTTTTGTAAATGAATGACCTACTTCATCGAGGTCAGCAGGTCAACGAGCTCACAACGCGTCGCAGCTTGTAGATCGCCTATTTTTTACTATTTTAACATTTTGGGACTTACAAGGTTTTTTCAACAATGTATTATTTCAAACATTGTTTTCTTAGTAGCTTATTTCAACCATTTTCTGCAGGGGCGTGAAGCCTCATCTGTTTGGTGGCAGTCCAACTTTTAAATGCATGTTATTTGTCACTGTCATTTGATTGCCCTGTCATGATTTTTGATCCCCATCAGGTGTGTCATTGTTGGTGTGGCCTATATAAGAGACCAGTGTTAGTTATACCGCCATTTGTTGATTCTGATGAAGGCCAGCAGGCCCAAACGTCGAACTTCATATATGGAGGAGCCAGATCTTGTGCAACACTTTTTTCTTATTTTTATGCAGTCCAACTCGTCATACAGAATATATTATCCTGTAACTTGAACATAGCTAAAAACGTAACCACTAAGCATTCCTGTTTTGATTATGTCATTAGGTTGTCAAAGATGGTCTCTTTTTTTCTAAATCATGGCGTTGCGGTGCGACATTGTAGATCTGCTGTTTTAGCTAAAATTCATCTTACGAGAAGCATAAGGATTAAGTGGTTAACGTGCTGAAAACCATAAATATGTGCCTTTTGTCAGATGTACAAAGGGGCGCTCCAAGGATTTTTTTTTGCAGTGGTGGAAGAAGTAGCCTACTCACATTTTTTACTTTAGTATAAAGTATCAATACCACCATGTAGAAATGCAGTTACAAATAAAAGTCCGGTATTCAAAATTTACCTGAGTAAAAGTACAAAAGTATTGGCATCAAAATATACTCAGAGAGAGTACCAAAAGTAAAAGTACTAATTATGCAGACTGTCCAATTTCGCAAGTTTCCAAATGTATGAAATCCTTTGAAAATAGCAGATCTACAAGCTCACAACGCCTCGCTTTGTGTGCTTGCAGATCGGCTATAGTATTAGTAATGGAAGCAAAGGAAACCAAAGTTCTGCTTGTGGTGAGGCAGACTAGGGAAAAATTACTGAGGCACTCCGTCTTCAGGTGAAAAAATATTGATTTATTTTAGCAGATGATGAGCAAGGCAACAGCTGACCGACGCGTTTCGACACATCGGTCTTCAACAGGGTCTTAACAATCAGAGTGATTAGTCACTCTTTAAGTACAGGTTGTGGGTGGCCATCATGTGACTCCGACCAATGAAAGCATTACACACAGAGATGACGTCATCATATGCAAAATGAATTTAAATAATACATAATATGCCAAAAAATACATAATACTTATGCACACCGTAAGTGACAAAACCAACACCGAAAGTAAAAAGTTAACTGGGGAGACAGAAAAAGCCCAATCATCACAGTATCAGGAAATCAGCTATAAGAACGGCAAAAGGTCAGCTTAATCATTTAGGCCTGGAAATGTAGTGGCTTGTAGAGTGACAATCCGGAAAGTCTCCCTTTGGAACACTTTGTTTAATCTGTCACCACCTCTAATGTCATTAGGGATGACTGCAACAGCTTTAAGAGAGGTCCTTCTCCATTAAGAAGATAGACCACAAAAGTAGTGTTGCTATTAGTCAAGTCATTAATCAAAGTGATTGATTCTGAACACGTCAGTGAAACAATTTGTTTTAGGTACATTATTTGCTACAGTGAACACAGTGACCACAGGAGAAATTACCAACAGGTTTTTGTAGCCATGAAGCTTGAGATGGTATTGGCTGTGTAAAATCAGATAAAAATAAATAAAGATAACCTCTTATTCCTTTGCAACTTGGAGCCACGCGAGAGGGCCTAAGAGCCACATGCGGCTCTAGAGCAGCAGGTTGCCTAGCCCTGTCTTATATTAAAATATTTAAAATGCTCAAAACATATTTTAAGGCTCTTGTTGCACTGCACGAATGTAACGTGGTCCAATCAGAACTGGAATGTTTGCAAATGTAGGCTATATATTTAGTCATGGTGACATTAAAATATGACCTATTAAATGCTGAGCTTGTAGATTTTTCTGGTAAATCGCAGACATCTCCAGAAGGGACCGTACCTATGTTCCCCGGGTCCTATGTTCCCCGGGTCCTATGTTCCCCGTTTCCTAGGGAGAGCGGGGAATATAGGACCTAACCTAAACCTAACCCTAACCATAACCTTAGTGGGGAACATAGAACCCGGGGCACATAGGTATGACCCCCTCCAGAATGTGGGGTCGCACACCTGGCAAATTCATTGGAATTTATTTCTGTCTTGACCTGAGTTAGTTCAATTCTCCTTAAAAGTTGTTGAAAGTAGTTGGCGTTACTCTGCTGTAGGCATTTAGCTATACTGTACTCTCCTAAAAATCTAAAATGATTGATTAGGCAATTAATCCTAGCTCAAATTATTGGTTATGACAACACATAGTGTATTTCTTTTTCCTCTACGTCATCACATCAATGAAGTTCAATGAGGATAGTTTACAATTGCAGGTGTAGTCTGAATCTGATTGATTTAATCACGTTGGTTTATGATTTCAGTCATCTGGCTGAATCCTGCTGTACTGATTTAATCATTTAGAACAGAATTTGTATCTATGTTTATTGCTGATATTACATTTCGTTTGCATGATTAAACATTAAAGGTAGGGTAAGTGATATTTTTTGGTTAAAACAAAAAGTATTTTGTTAAAAGGTTAAAATACTATATTCTGATAGTAATCATTGCTATAGAGTGTTTGTTCAGTAACAGGAGTCTCCCTGTCTCTCCAGCTCTTTAATAAACAGAAAATACATTTTTCGGTAGGTGTCAAAATCTCAGCCAATCAGGAGAAAGTACACATTTTTAAGCTTCATTTGTATAGTGTTCCAGTTCCAATTTTGTCTGCTCATTTCTTAGTGTCATCACTTCCAATTTCACTTGTTTAATCTGTATCCTGATTGAGTTCTCTATCCTGATTGGATAAAATTGAAAATGAAACTGAAACTGAAACGAAAATGCATTTTCTGTTTTATAAAGAGCTGGAGAGACAAGGAGACTCCTAATACTGAACAAACACTCTATAGCAATGAGTACTATCAGAATATAGAGCTATTTAACAATTATTTTAACCAACGCAAATCACTTACCCTACCTTTAAGTAAACAGCACTTTTACACTGCACTGTCCATTGTCAAGTTCATACTCAATTATGACACTTTTTCAATATGTTATTTATTTTTTGTGATACAAGGTATTGTACAGTCGTACAAGCCCCAAACTTGAGCTTTGCTTGGAGCTTTGAAATAGGGCTTGAGTGGTTAATTTATAAGGTACTTCCTAGAAATATAGTGGAGTCAAAAGTTGAATATTTGTCTTTGAAATGTAGTGGAGTGAAAGTCATAATCCAAAAATACAAATACTAAAAAGTATAGTAAAGCACAGATACTGGCAAAATATACTTAACTAAGTCAAGTAAATGCTCTTAGTTACTTTCCACCACTGCAGATCAATAAGCTCATGTTCCGTTTGTAACAGCACGAGGCCAGCAGAACCACTCCAGCCACATCCACTTAAACCCAATTTTTCTAAAAGTAGAAACTGATATCTTTGAATGGAATAGAAAGCATTACCAAGTGCTTGCACTCATACTCAAGTTGATTGCCCTGCTCAAGGACATCACATCAAAATCAGCCATGGCAAAACACTTTCTCAGTCCATTTCAGACACACCAGACAAAACTACACTGCGGGAACCCATTATAAGACCTGAGGCCGATTTACAGCAGTGGTTCTCAAACCTTTCTGACCCCCAAAATGATATGTATTTGGCCGCTGACCCTCCATCTGAATGGTTGGATTGTTTAGAGCAGGGGCTAATGAATTTAGGCAACAGACACTAATGATAAATAATACTAGGCCTTATAACGACAAACGAGATTCAATTATTCTAGTTTAATAGTCCACACATACAGACTGTATAAAAGAGATGGACAAAGCCACACCTCTGGTTTCTACAGACCGAAAATGAAGCCGATTGTTCAGGAATTTGAAATCCGACATCTTTAATATTATGCCAAACAAGCGACCGGGAACAGGAACCGGAAGTCAATCCCTAATGCTATTGGTTGGGTAGCTTGTCAATCAAGAGCGGGGGCGGGGAATGAAGGCTATTGGTTGTGTAGCTTGTCAATCAAATCATCCCGCCTCTCCTAGAGCATAGCCTAAAATAAATGAGACCATAATTTAGCAAAACGCATGATTGAAAGGAGACTTTAAACTAGCGACTGGAAGCATATAGTATTTATGACAATGTTTATTAAGGTAAGAAAATTAAGTCTAAAGTTCGTCAAAAACCCATCCGCTTACATTGAGAGAATATTCTTTCCGACACCAGCAGGGGTAAAACAGCGAAACTGTCTCTGAACTGTCTCTTCCGTATTGGAGTCAATGTAAAAATCTCAAGCTGGCCCCTTGAGTCCACATAACATAAATACACACAACTAAATGTTTATTGTTATGCCACAGTCCAAATAATTCTGTGAATGTATATTAAGAGCTTATTATCGCATAAAATATGATTTCATAGTATAGTTTGTTGCTCAGAAGTCAGTCCATTGTCTTTCATACGTATTCGTCAGGGGTAGGCTACTCAAATAAGAATCTTTAAGGGTCCACAAAGAAAGATTTCAATGAGTCAAAGGTTTGGTCGGTCAAGCCACACTATATATATTTATATAACTACAACTAAAGTAGCCTTGACTTGACAAATTTGCTTTGCTTTGCTTTGCTTTGCTTTCTTTTATTTTATTTAAATATATGTTTTGCACTGTATTAATAATCTAGCTACAGTAGTATGTATCTGCAGTTGGCACCGCTCTTTAAGTTTTATTGCAAATGAAATCTTCCCAGTTCGGTTTGCTTGTAATAGACGACACATACTGTACTGACCTTCTCAAATGCATGGTTCATACTGTACTCTACCTTGCAGATATTGCGTCAGTGTGTGCTCATTATGCTCTATTCCAAGTTGCCAGGACAACGGACTGTAGCAATCAAAGGACAGTGTAGTCATATCCTCATACTTACTGTAAATATCTACCTCAAGTATAATAGGTGAACACGTCATGGGGACTAGGGTGAGCAGAAGGTTCTGGATGCAAAATAGGGAGGAAAATATATAAAAAAATAGGTATGATACATGTTTATCACATGACTCCAGAGATAACGTGTAGACAAAATTTGGAGTAGCAAAAAGTATGTTTTAAAGAAAATGCAAAATGGCAGATGATTCAGTTATTGGAAATGGACATGGCCTATATTGGGAGTTGTATCATGATTCATGATCCAAGGTATCCGGTGAATTCAGATTGTACGGCGTACGGTGAAATAGTTATATGCCAAAAAGTAACAGCTGGTACAGTGCTACCATGAGGCCCTTTTGAAAATGTTTGAATGTCTTCCTTGGCCTTCCTCCACTATGCACAAAAAATTTAATTAAATAAATGTTTGATGCTGATCAGTCCACTCTGAGATTAGCTCTGGACAGTCAGACACAGACAGACAGACACACAGGCACACAGGCACGCACACACGCATGCACGCACACACGCATGCGCGCGCGCACGCGCACACACACACACACACACACACACACACACACACACACACACACACACACACACGCACACAAGAACATAACCTCTGTCACAGGCCTTCGGCCTGGTGGAGATAACATTAATAACCGTTCAAAGCAACTGGAAGTTCTCTCTTCCTGTTGCTTTGAACGGTCATTAATGTTATCTCCACCAGGCCACAAAGCCATCTCAAACAGACACTTCCTCACATTTCTCACCACTTTTTTCAGCCATGGCAAAACTATACCATTGAAAAGGGCTGTAACCTTCAGGGTTGCCAACTCTCACTCTTTTGGTGTGAGACCCTCTTCCAGGCTCCTTCTCAGCTCTCAGCTATCCAATAACCGTGTGTGTGTGTGTGTGTGTGTGTGTGTGTGTGTGTGTGTGTGTGTGTGTGTGTGTGTGTGTGTGTGTGTGTGTGTGTGTGTGTGTGTGTGTGTGTGTGTGTGTGTGTGTGTGTGTGTGTGTGTGTGTGTGTGTGTGTGTGTGTGTGTGTAAAAAGCTACACGACAAGCACCTACAATAAAGCACCAATATCACCCCACTGGAACTAAACAACATAGACACTACCAATAGACACTATCTTTTCTCTCTCTCTCTCTCTCTCTCTCTCTCTCTCTCTCTCTCTCTCTCTCTCTCTCTCTCTCTCTCTCTCTCTCTCTCTCTCTGCGTGGTATTGAGGTTAAATTTAGGCATACTATCTGTGAGATTAGGGTTAAGGCAAGGGTTAGGCATAGTTTTTGTGCGGTTAAGGTTAGGGTTAGGTTTAGGCTTAGTCTTTGTGAGGTTACGGTTAAGGTTAGGTTTAGGCATAGTTGTTGTGCAGTCAAGGTTAGGGTTAGGGGATCGGCGGGTCAATCGTTGTGAAGAATAATATTCTATGACTTTTCAAAGGGGAGTGAAAACACAAAAAAAACTAGTTAAGCAAGATGAATATTATGTCTACATTCAATCATTTTCCCTACAGCGGAGTTGAGTCTCTCTCCCCCCCCCCACCCTCTCTCTCTCTCGTGTGTGTTCCACGTGCTCGTCGCAAAATAAACACAAACTATTTCTCTATTTCTGTGTGCAATTCCTCTCAAATAATCAGCCCCCGACCCCTCGCACACGCTCGCTCCCTCTCTCATTCTGTTTTGTAATGTTTTTTTGGATCTCAATGGAAATATTGCAGGCTTATACAGGACTGGAAGGTAATATTGCGGTACTATGTGGGAGTCGAACTAAAGGGCAAGACATTTTTTGTTGTGGGCAGGAGCGGTGGTCATGTCCAGTGACACCCTCCCCTAGCCATCTGGCTGTAATGCCAGAACACATTCGGACAGTCCGCCTTCTCAGTAAAGGGGGCAAACCTTTGGAACGCTTTGCCTACGATTCTAAAACTAGAGACGGATGGTAATGTGTTTAACAGAGGACTCAAAGTATGGTTGAAATCAATCAACTGTGCTCACATGTATAGTTACTGACCATCTGAATGGTTATGTCTACTTTTATTTCACAAGTTTATGTATTGGGTTTGATTTTAGAAAAGCCTCCCGTGGACAGGTGTTGAAAACTAGCACTCGTGCTACACTTTAAACAGTGCATCTGGTTCATCCAATGCAATTGTGATGTCCGTGTCAAATAAATAAACATAACATAACATGTGCTCTCATTGGCTGTAGCACGGATTTGCTCGGGGGAGAGATCGTAACCCCATTCATACTTATATGATGTCTAGTCGGCGACAGAGCCAAATATTATAGTTTTTGTGCGGTTAAGGTTAGGGTTAGGGTTAGGTTTAGGCATATAACCACGGCCACCTGGGCGAAACGCCAAAGCAAGAGGGAGTCCCGAACAAATACACATCAGGCTACATGGCATGGAAACGGTTGGGTTCATGATGACCACTATAGGCCAACTATCTTCAGCAGCACAGTCACTTTTCATTGTACATATCGCCGTTCCGACGTGCATCTTGCTTTGTGATCCTTGGTACAAAACACTTGTTTTTAAATCAATTTGTAAAACATAAACTAAATACCACTTAACACGGCAGCTGTTCTGCTGCCATGTTAAGTGGTCAGATGAGTGGGCCGCGTGCATTTTCAGATCATGTTTATTTTAACGATCAATCAACCCAGCTTGGATCAGTGTACTTAAAATTCCTATTCATCAACATGAAAACTCATTTTTCAAGGTTTCAAAGAAAACATACCGTGACTTTATTTTCTTCGTGACGTTATTATCTTTTTTTTAAATATTTATGTTATATTGCCAATAACATTTAAGTGTTTTGCAAACTATTTGGGGGCCCACTTGCAATATCCTCACGGCCCACCAGTTGAGAATGGCTGAAATAACCATTGACACGAACTGAACTGACCCCCCCCCCTCCCCCCCCCCCCACACACACACACACACACACACACACACACACACACACACACACACACACACACACACACAAACCTTGATATACATAGCCCTAAACTTAGATAGACATCCCAATTCTCTCTGTGTGTGTGTGTGTGTGTGTGTGTGTGTGTGTGTGTGTGTGTGTGTGTGTGTGTGTGTGTGTGTGTGTGTGTGTGTGTGTGTGTGTGTGTGTGTGTGTGTGTGTGTGTGTGTGTGTGTGTGTGTGTGTGTGTGTGTGTGTGTGTGTGTGTTCTATTCTGGGGCGTATTCTGGCCGGCAACAGCCTCTCAGAGTAAATTCAAAGGTCCCTATTCACCAGGGAAATGACCCTGAGCCGGGAGCCATTGCTCAACCACATGCAACTGCATACAAACAAAAATGTTCCAACCGTGTGTGTGTGTGTGTGTGTGTGTGTGTGTGTGTGTGTGTGTGTGTGTGTGTGTGTGTGTGTGTGTGTGTGTGTGTGTGTGTGTGTGTGTGTGTGTGTGTGTGTGTGTGTGTGTCTGTCTCTGTCTGTGTGTGTGCGTGCGTGCGTGTGTGTGTGTGTAGACACTGCAAAAAGCTAATTGAAGAGCTCCTACGCCTACATACTTTATCTGTGGACAGACAACAGTAGCAGAGCTTCTGTGTTTTTATCTTTGGCTATGACCTTGGGTTTTGCTGCAAGACTCGTAGCTATTCTGTTTTGTTTTCTTTTCTTTCTTTTTTTCCCCTTACATTCTGTCCATGCTGCATATCAGCTGTGTGCGTCATGACTGTGTGCATGTTTTTGTGTACTTAGCAGATAAGTTAGTCATAAATGGTCTGTATTTCTAAATAGTCTAAATAGTCTACGATAAATGGACTGCATAAATAGTTCCAGACCTCCAACCAGTCCATCCTAAAGGTCAGTCCCCCACCTCTGATCAAAGTTATGCACCTAAGGGGCTTAAGTAAGTGGTTAAATGATTATGCACGAGCACGACCATGCACGCGCACGACCATGTACGTGTGCGCACCTTAGGAAGGACGGGAGACAATTATTTTAGCGCTTAGCAGCACACCTGTGACTGCATCTTTCAACTGCATGATAAATGTCTATGTAAGCGCTGAAAACAGCTGTTATTATTTTTAGTCGTGTTGAAAACAGGTACAGTTTGGTGTTTTACAGATGAGTTTAGGAACTCAAGGTGCCCAGCTTGACAGTCCTGGACAAACCGAGGGAATCTGGGCTCCGTATTTAGGTGCATGTGGGCATGCTGGAGCTCTTCAATTTCCTTGTTGGTTCATGTCCAGCTGGTAATCTTTTCCAGATGGAGACTTGGATGAAATGATGCCTGTGACCCATTTACGAGGTAGCAAACAAAAACAAAAATGAGTCCTATACCCTGTTATACCCTCAGTTAGACTGCTCAATGTGACACTAATACTTTTTAATTATCTTCACCAGGGTGGAAAGCCTGGGAGGCAGAGAGTAATCAATGTGCATGTCTTTTGTCTTTGTTACGTTGAGACGAAGACATTAGTTCTTGCACCAGTTTAAGAAATTAATCAACCACATGCTTGCTAGAGAGAGAGAGAGAGAGAGAGAGATGGCCGAATGTTCACCATTTATGACTTGCCAAGAATAGGGACACTAGGGTTCATTGGTTAAGCCAAACTTAATTGTTTTAGAGTTTTGTTTTGTTATATTTATTCGCTCAATAAAAACAGCACGTACGGTGACAATTTTAAAAATACAGAAATAAGTGCAGGTGCCAGTTGAGAAAGGAAACCCATACAGGGCTTATACAAGGTTCTCACCAAAAAATGTAATGTAAAAAAACAAGAAGTAAGTTGAACATAAGTAATCAAACATAAGATACGACAAACTATCTCCAACACACATTGGACAGAGCCTTTCTCCACACTGCTGTCTGGGTGTGGAACAGCCAGTGGTGTAAATTAACTAAGTACATGTACTCAAGTACTGTACTTAAGTAAAACAAATAAAAATGTTTTAGAGTATTTCAAATTTTCTGTACTTTTACTTCTACTCCACTACATTTCAGAGGCAAATATTGTACTTTTACTCCACTACAATTATTTGAAAACTTTAGTTACTAGTTACTTTGCAGATATACATTATTACATTATAAAACATACATTAACCATTTCAGCCCTATTTTATACCTATAGGCTATTTGAAAATAGCCGATCAACAAGCTCACAACGCACCGCGATGCGTTGTGAGCTTGTAGATCTACTATTTTCTACTATACTATATGTTAGAACTTTTACTTTTGATACTTTTGGTACTTTAAGTACATTTTGATACCAATACTTTTGTACTTTTACCCAAGTAAATTTTTAATTCTAGACTTTTACTTGTAACAGTGTACTTTTACATTGCAGTATTGATACTTTTACTCAAGTAAAACATTTGAGTACTTTTTCCACCACTTGGAACAGCCTACCAGAGCATGTATAGTTAATTCCGTCATAGAGGCAAGTGGAGAGGCTTGATTCATCAGGCTGGCCCTCAATCTATGTTTAAAGTTACTGAGTGAAGATGAGGAACTGGCAATAAGTATGTGTGTATTCCAGAGTAAAGAACCTCTGTGTTTAAAGGAGAACTGGCTATAAGTCGTACGGCTCAAGGGAGGATGGAGATTATTCGATTGTCTAGTATTACATGTGCATGAACTTGCAAAACGGTCACAAAATACACTTTTAAAGGTGCAGGAAGCATATTCAAAAGGTAAGTGCATTTATAGATGCCTGGGCCAGGACTGGACTGTGTTAAAGGAGTAGTTCACCCAAAAAAATACACACCCCAGGAAGCATTGAATTCATGGAGACCTTTTTGTTTTTGTCGCATTCCTAAGCCAATAATTTGATGACCGGCGGTCTTTCCGGTAGGAGACTCAAAGAGTCTCCTTTGAGTCTTCATACTGGATACATTAGCATCTTTCGCCGGTAATCAAATTATTGGCTTAGGAATGCGACAAAAACTAAAAATCTCCATGAATTCAATGCTTCATGGGGTGTGTGATAGAAAATTCTGGGTGAACTACTCCTTTAATGTTATAGATACTAGACTAGACTAGAGGAGCAGATGGAGCCAATTAATGGTTAGAACAGGTAGCTATCTTTACTCATTTAATTTGGGTAATGAGTCATTTGTGTTTATTAGATGGGATGAGTACCAAAGTTTTTGGTCATAAGTCATGTTATTGTTGTGTTTAATGCATTTTAAAGCGTGAAATTATTTGAAAAGTCTGGACGGAAATTGGCCCATGAGAAAAACTTTTAAACTAAAATTGGTGCTGCAAGCTCTGTTGCCTCTGTGTGTGTGTGTGTGTGTGTGTGTGTGTGTGTGTGTGTGTGTGTGTGTGTGTGTGTGTGTGTGTGTGTGTGTGTGTGTGTGTGTGTGTGTGTGTGTGTGTGTGTGTGTGTGTGTGTGTCTCTCTCTCTCTCTCTCTCTCTCTCTCTCTCTCTCTCTCTCTCTCTCTCTCTCTCTCTCTCTCTCTCTCTCTCTCTCTCTCTCCCTCCCTCTCTCTCCACCCACTGGTCCCGAGGCCAGAACAATGTCTGGTGTCATTTAGGTGACAGGGAGAGTGGCCAGCTCGTCGTTAAGTGTTAATCGGACAGCCGTTCCCATCTGTTCCCATCGTGGCCTTCCAGACAACCTGCCTGCCTACCATCTGCTGCCCACACCTCCCTCATCATCACATTGAGACCCACAGAACACAGCACACCGTCCTGCATGTGAATGGCTAGAGTCAGAGGTGGAGAAGAGGAGGCGGAAAAAGACCAATTAAAGACAAGTGGGCGAGGGGACAGAAAGTTAACCAGAGACTAGCTCTGGTCCGTATAGCGTTAGGAGTGCTCCTTAACGCTACAGGTATATGGACCAGAGCTCACCAGAGACAAAGATGGAGAGAGGTGGAGACATGAAGGGTGGAGGAAGAGATGATGGAGGGAAGGCAAAAGGGAGAGTGACGAGGGTCAAACGAGGTGAGGGGTAAAGAGAGAGAAAGGGATAGAAATAAGAAACAAATGGAAAGAGGTGGAGAAATTAAGGGCTGGGGGCAGGGAGATGGATTTTAATTATTTGTCGCTTAACCCCTGAAAATGATGACAGCTATCCAATCAAGCCAACGACCTGCGACGGATGGATTCATATGAGGTAGCGGATTAATATGGAGTTTAAGCTTTCCCCAAATCCTCTGCTTTCTTTCTTCTTTTGGTTCTGTACACTGAAGCAGGCAGCATAGGTGGGGTCTGGGGGAAACGAGTAGTGTTGAAGGATCCCAGTAAGATAGACAGAAAACCAGTAGCGCTTAAGGATCCCAGTAAGATAGATAGAAAACCAGTAGTGTTTAAGGATCCTAGTAGGATAGATAGAAAACCAGTAGTGCTTAAGGATCAGCAGGATAGATATAAAACCAGCAGTCCTGAAGGATCCCAGTAGGATAGATAGAAAACCAGTAGTGCTTAAGGATCCCAGTAGGATAGGTAGAAAACCAGTAGTGCTTAAGGATCCCAGTAGGATAGGTAGAAAACCAGTAGTGCTTAAGGATCCCAATGTGTCTCCTAGGGTAGGTACCCTCACAAAAACATGCTGTAATCCTGGTCTCTATACTGCCTCCCTCTGGTCAGCCGGGGCGCCTGATGGAGGGGAAAGGAACTGGTTGGAATAACGTGTTCCTTCCACGTGCTACGTCTAACCAGGGGACCTCCCCCCTGTCAGGTGATTAGAAGCGGTTTGCTAGCTCTCATGCATTGAATGCATTGTAGAGATTGTCCATTTTCACCAAGATATTTAGTATTGAGAGGTAGAAAGTAATGGTAGACTCCGGTCAAGTTAAGTTGTTAACCCTGGGCGTCCCTATTTTGGGTATGTCATTATAGATGCAAGCGTTCAACAACACCTCTTGCCCAATGTCCTCAGGTTTATGCATACTCTATTGATTTTGTTATAACTCCACTCTGCCTACACCTCCTCAGACTTGGCCCCATCAATTTTACCTTATTCCAGAACGTGGGTGCCCAAGGCTGAGGTACTCAATTAAAATGACTGACAGTTGAGGCCACTGCAGTCAGCGAGGAGGAATCTTTGAATCCAGACACCTCAAATTCAGCGTGGGGTGAACATGCCGGCAGTTCAACGCTAATCGACCAGAGACAGTGACACAGTAATAACTGGCAGGACAAAGTGTGATAATAAAATTTAAGTGGCTCAAATATAAATTCTAAACATGTTCTACTACTAACCAATTCAATAAAAAAGAGAGAGAAAATAGGCAATCTTACAAGGTATTTTTGGAAGCGTTTTGAGAATTTCTGCCCATAATGGCATACCTAAATGGGCATACCAGGTTGAAATTGCCGAAGTGCTTTAAAAAACGTAGACTGTAACTTTTACACACAGCATTCATTCACAGTGCTCTCGTCTCATAGAGAACGAATGACAAAAATAGTACCTAACTTCCAGGAGACTGATCAATGAATAGTAAACTTAATTTTATTTGGGAAATTAGTATTAATTTATTAATTTTACTTAATAATATTACATTTCCTGACAGTAGGCTGAAATGGGGAGAGGGATGGGGAGTGACACGCAGCAAAGGCCGTCGGTATCGGGTTCGCTGTCAGGCTACATTGTAGCCCAGGTGCCCGGACCGCTACGCCAGCGGTGCGGGCCGGAGATCTATATCGCTGTCTGTCTGCCTGTGCCTATCTGACCGACTTCCCACCCGGCGCATCACTCACTCAGGTCCTCGACGTTACGCACACCACGTTTGAAGTCAATCGGTTGGCCGGTTCTTGAGATACATGAGGGTCACACTCACTCACATGCACACACAGAGATTTTGTGCATTTATTGAAGGATATTGACAAAATTAAAGTTGCATGTTGCCCTGAAAGAAAACAAAACGTAAATAAGCTGGGCAGAACAGTTCCCTGGGAGCACAATGGAAAAGAAGCTTTAAACATGCAAGGTGCCCAGAGGCAAAAGTCAATCCAAGACTATATTACCGTATGTAGAACATTAATACATAAGGGCAATTCCAGGTCCTTTCCATAAGGCATACAAAGCCATTAAAATGCATGAAAGGAATTAAAAAGCATAAAATGTAGAAATAGCAGTGAGAGTTGGTGCAATACTCTGCAGGTTTGTTCCAACTATGTGTGGCATAGCTAATAACTAAATGCTGCCTCACAATGTTTTCGAGGATCCATATAATATGAATTATGAATCCATGTAATTTGAATTCAATATCCACCATGACTCACAGGATGCCAGTGCAGAGATCTGAGAATGATGGTGTTATGTGTTCATCTTTGTTAGCAGATGCATTTTGAACGAGCTGTAGCTGTCTGATAGCTGTTTTGGAGAAGCCTGAGAGAATGACCCTCTAACCCGCTGGAGATAAAGGCATTGATACGTTGTTCTTGGACAGACATATCATCTAACATTCCTGCTATATTTGCCAGACCCAGGGGGTCGGCCTACATGAGGCTTTGTCGGTCGGTCTGTCCCTCTTTTCCTACCTGTCTGTCCCTCTTTTCCTACCTGTCCCTCTTTTTGATTGGCCAAGCTTCGCGTGACGTAGTGCTCTGATCTTCAGATTTCAACCACTAGGGGTCTGGCAGTGCTCCGAGGAGCACTTTTTCTAGTTTATAATAGCCTGACTTTGTTATTGACTTATGTGGCTATCAAAATTCTGTTAGAAATCCATAAGTACACCAAGAATTCTGGCTTGGCCTATAACCTTCAGAGACAGGAAACCTACAATAGGTGAGCACTAACCTTCAGTATTTCTTCCTTGGCACCAAAGACAATTAATCTCAGTTTTGTCTTAGATTTTGGCACTTATTCAGTCACTGATTTGTTCAATGCATGAATCTTTTAAATGTCGAATAGAAAAGGCCAAACATGTCATAGCAATCGATTAAGGTAAAAAAGTTACAAAGTTGTTGGAATTCAACTCCGTCATAGATTGTACTTGATGAAGAAGGGTAGATTTGATATAGGTCAGTAATTCCTGATTATAGAAGCATCTCCGTTACACTTTGTTCTGTCGTGTTCAAAGCCTTTGGAAGATTGCCTTTTCTGGATAAGGGCCCATTTGAACATCTTGAAAGCCTTCGCGGCCTCACCCATCTGACCTCTTGTTAAGTGGCCAGATGGGTGCGGGAGCGTGTTTATTTTGATGATGCAATTAATCGATTGTGTTTCCATCTTGGATCAATGGAACCAGCGTAGTATTCTGACGTTTTTTTTTCTGATCTGCTCCTTGTAATCCTGCAACACAAACATCGCTCCCTGTCGTTCTGAGTGGCTGAATGTGATTGAACCACTCAAATCTCATGCTGCCCTCCGACCTGCTGGTTTGAGTGCGTGGAACACTGCTCTGTTGGTTTGGACATTATTGTGCTCTACATGCAAGATGGGTGCAGAGTGGGGATGGGCCGATAATCGTCATTATCGTTTATCGTGATAAAATAACGCTCATAATAATCGTGTTGCAGAGATTTTAAATTTATCATGAAATTATCCTCCGTCACATACACTAGGAGGAATTTGTTGAGCTGCAAATTCAGTACGACTTAAACCCTCTATACTTGATAAAACAGACCTGTAAAGAGTGCATTTGGTACGCTCTTATTTCACTCTACACAAATCGATTTGCCAAAAATAGCAAGCTCACTGCAAGCTTGTAGGTCGGCTATTTTTGGCGAACGCTCCCCCCCAGAATAGGGATGCTGGGGGTTTCAGTCGCGATACTATCGTTAATCACAATAATATTTACCACAATAATCGTGACATGGTACTTTTCAAATCGTCCCATCCCTAGTGCAGACCTGCTCAAGATGTCATGGATTTGCATCTGTCTTATGGCCTGTGATGCTCTTTGTCTTTCCCATAGTTGTTATTCTGTGTGTGCTGTCCACAATATTCTAAAAAAATAAGAATGCCTGGCTGTGCCTCAACGAAATGTTACATAGTTATGATTCTGGCACCCGGCTAAAATACCACCACTTGTTTAACAAATGAGCAACCACCACTTCTGCACACCTTCTAGACCCCTTAACAGACGACGTCACACTGATAAGAACCAGTATGCGCGCAATGAAACCCATTCTGTCAGGTCTCGCTAGGACGCGCCTCACTAGCCAACACACAAGAGGAGGGGGTTGGGGTGTGCTGAAACCAGCACACCCCGAAACAACAGGTTGAGAATTGATTGCATGAAACAATCACCTGTGCATCCAGTCTCAATGTTGGTAAACAAAATAATTGGTCCATTGAAGTTGTTTAATGTATTTTCAATTTCTTCTTCACTGGTTAGTACTGTATTGTGGAGAGAGACGATAGTGAGGCAGTGCATACCTCATGTTGGTCTGTGTACGAAACACACGTCATAGTCGCATTTGAGTGCAATGTATCGTACTTGCATTTTGACACCAAGCTAGTCTGAGAATTCATACTGCAGAGAAAGTTCATCCAGGTCATAATGGGTGGATGAGGACAGCTTCCAACCATCCATTGCTAATGTGTTTAGAGTTGGCTGCTGCAAAGCTCCTCTAGAGACTGGAGGTGTGCATATTAAAAATGCTAAGAACAAATATCACAGGGAAACAGCATGGTTTATTTAATCAAATTCACCCACTGGCCTTGAACAGAACACCCACAACTCCCGGCATTATCAATTGGCTGGCATTATTGTCTCCGCCAGGCCGAAAGGCCGTCCGTCCGTCATTCTGTCTGAGGACAGCTAATCTCCGGCACCGTTGGGATGATGGCAGCGAAACTGCACACACACTCCCTGTATGCCAGAGCAGAACCTCTGCCCCAAATGTTTCACATGGGCCTGTTATAGCGCCACCAGGAGGCCAATTTTTTTTACAGTACTCCTACAGATTTTGTCCAAACATCACGCAAATCACACAGTATCTCTATAGCCATTAAACAAAACGGGTTTCAGATTTTTCATATTCCATCCTGATTGGCTAAGATTGGCTTCCAAAGTTTGCAGGAGTGCTCAGTTTTGAACCAAACGCCTCAAATCATGAACACAGCGTGGGATTTCCGTGAAATTGTGCACGCACATTCCCACTTGACTAGGCCGAAGAAGAAACGCCACTTGGAAATGTTCAAATCAGCCTCATGGTAGCGCTATAACAGGCTGATTCGTGCTTTTACCTATAACTGCACCCATCTGTGTAAAACTTTGTATGCGCAATCCGTAGAGGCCAAGGGAAAAACCTTTGCCCTAAATTTTTCACATCTGCCTTTCATAGCGCCACCAGTAGGCCGACTTATGTAAAACTAATTTTTTGATATTACCCCTTCAGATGTTATCAAAATTTCACGCAAATTGGTACATAGTCTATAGTCTATAGTCATGTGATCAAGACGGATCTGTTTGATTTTTAATATTCCATCCTGATTGGCTAAGATTGACATCTAAAGTTTACAGGAGTGGCCCGTTTTGAACAAAATGCTGCAAATCATGAACGCAGCGTCCAATTGCGGTGAAACTTTAGACGCACATTTACACTACGTTGAGGAACAAATGCCACCCTTTTAACATTGCCCTATTACATTGCCTATTTTTTTTTACATTACTCCCACACATTTTGTCCAAACATCACGCATTATCTCTATAGTCTAGTCTAAGTCAAGTGATCAAGACAGATCCGTCCGATTTTTGGGCGGTGAAACCGCCCCTATAAGTGAGATTTGGAAAAATGTACATTTTCCTGCGCTGTGATCTGGGGCCAGGAAATTTGTACAATTATCCTGCGCTGTGATTGGCCAATCACAGTCTATTCAGGACTGTGATTGGCCAGTGTCACATGACACATGTGCATAGCCCTATATAAGAAACCATAACTTGAAAAAAACCAAAAATTTGTTTTTTTCAAGTTATGGTTTCGTCCATCATAAAGAGTGTTTCAATAAATGTATTTATCTTTTGTACATGATTGGTTGACTCCATTCAGTATTGTGATTAGCTAGCAAGACACCGCCCACTTCACACAGGGTGCGATTTTTCATATTCAATCCTTATTGGCGAATTCCGAACATTGCTGGCCCACAATAACCTACCTGACCTGGCGGAGACCTGTGCTCTGAGGAGCACTTTTTCTAGTTTATTTTTTTTTGTTTTCCCCTTTTTCTCACCAATTTAGTCATTATGCCAATTAATTCCCCCCCCCCACACACACACATTTGGTCAGAATTTTGGTCAGAATTTATTGAGAGGATAGCCCCTTGAGATGAAGCATCTTATTTTAGAGGGGGTCCCATACACATAAATAAAACATTACATACAATACAAATACACAATACACAATACACAATACACAATACACACGTACAGATACAGTTCGCTTGCTCACCCTCTCCCACCCACACCCCCAGCCCTCAACTCATTTTAAACAAAGAAATGGGGAATACAGTACTACTATGACCTGTATCAAAGTCAGAAATAAACATAAGTACAAGCAGTATTAAAAGCATGAACAGGACGTTTCGAGATGTGATTACAAGGAAGTCCTGCAGCAGCCAAGAGAGGTAACAGATCGGACAGAAAGATAAAGATTGTTCCAGTCAAATAGTGGAATGACCTGCGTGCAACTTCTTCTTGCCTTAGGCTGCAGCCAATCAAGCGAACTATACAGAGAACGCGTTTGTGTCACTTTTTTATTTGAGCTAAAAAAGCATTATTTTACACTTTGGCTATTCAAATATAGCAGATATACAAGCTCATAGCGCGGCACCGAGTGCCGCGCTACGAGCTTGTATATCTGCTATTTTTGAAAAATCGAGAAAATGTGTGCAAATGAATATATTTATATTCTTTTAAAGCGAAAATTTTTAACTCAAATCCTTGCTTCTGGGGTCCCTGGAACAAAACATTTTCAGATGGGGGTCCGCGACAAAATACATATAATTTTGGGGGTCCTTGACTTGAAAAAGTTTGAGAACCACTGACATACGTTTTTCAGAAAACTGTTAGGATTTAGAAGACATTTTGTAGAATCGGAACCTCAGGCCTCAATGGGTTAAGAGAATTGAGATTAGTATCTGTGGTGTTCTGATAGACAATATCAGCATCATCTACGATGGGAAGTAATACTTGGGACTTCAATTTGAGTGTTGTCACTGCTGTCGTATCCCACTGACTCACCTGCCAGTGAGGAGCCCCCACCGGGAGGACGTAGAGCCTTCGTCCTACTCCTCCCGCCCAACACTCCCTGCTGACAAGTGCCGCCCCAGCCTGTAGGAATACGTGCAAATGACAAATATCATTATCATATATATATCATTTTCAAGTTTTTTTGTGGTTGACATATACAGGAACAGAACAGAAATTATGATTGTTATTGTTATTTACGTCTGTGGGTCTGTTGAAATGTGTACTGTAGCACGCATGTTTTCTTGGTTGAGTGAGAAACACAACAGAAATGATAAATGTCATTGTTTATTTATTGAGTTAATTCTGTCCGGGTCTGTTGAAATGTGTAGCAGAGACTTTGTTTGGGTGAGTCATGCAGTGACGTCAGAACATGGTTAATTAGCCTTATCTCCCATCTTGCCCTGCCTGCCATTTGCATGGCATTCTGGAGGGTTTCCTTCCTTTGAGGACGGGCTCACCCCGCCGCCCAACTTGAGTGTCTTGTCTGTTGGCTCTCAGGCTCCAGCATGGAATTGTGTGTGTGTGCGTGTGCGCGTGCGTGCGTGTGCGTGTGCGCACGTGCGTGTACATGCAGTTTGCCTTCTGTACCACATTGTTCTCAGTAACACATAATTTCACACAAGTAAAGGGCACTATTTGGGGGAAACAGGTAACAAGTGTGGTCAACGGTGTGGCGTGGTGATAGACATTTGGTATTTTCCAGACTGGAGGAAGGCAGAGTACCCGCAGCCTGAATGTCATGCAGGTGGATCCAATCATGACCTAGTCTCTCAAGACAGCCTATCTCTTCCAGAGCTTTCAAATGCTACTGTTACATAGATGGTCTGTAATTCCGTTATTTCAAAAGCTGAGAAAGTGGAAGCTGTCATCTGCAAGAGTGTTTGACCAATCAGACATGGCACTGCTTATGGCCTGTGTCACAGGTGATGCCCTCTGTCCCTTTCTCTTTCGTTCCCACTTCGTTGTTATTCTGTGTGCTGTCCACAATATTCAAAAAAATGTGAATGCCTGGCAGTGCCTCAATTAAATTTCACAGTTATGATTCTGGCCTCCGGGCTATTACACCACCACTTTACAAATGAGCAACCACCACCCAAAAATGTTTTTGAATTTCTATTTCTGCTAAGCAGCTAGCTACATAGGCTTTGACTAATTTGGCTTCCGGTCAGACTTGACTGCACAGGTGAGCGGGAAGAGGGGGATTGACGCGACATCTGCTTTGTTTTCTATTTTATTTTCAGAGCTGTAGTAAGTACACACGGTTAGACAGAAGCATTGGAAACTGTGGGAGCCAACGCTCTTGAGAGACGCATCATGACCAATCAAGTGATCGCTTTTCATTACCTTTAAGAGCAGTGTGCTGTGCTGCTCAGCATAGCAGTATAATGCTAGTCTCAAGGCAATTACCAGAAAGTAACTGTAATTTATCCCAAGCATTGTGTAGAAGGTGCAGAGTCATCAGCAGCAAATCTACAGCACCTCAAACAGACCACCAAGAGCAGATGATGTAACTATCTTTGGTGGAAATAACAAATGCAATTAATACGTCTGGCACTGGTCCTCTGAGAAGCATGTGTCAGTGTAAAGCCCAATTCATAACCGCAATTCATATTCGCGAAATATACTATGCACACACAAAATAATGACTGCTCCGCGGGCCTTTTATTCCAGCCTCGACGGACATCTTTCTTGCCTATTGTCTCTGCCTATTGTCTCTGCATACCTGTCTATGTGAACTGCCCATGAGAAAATGATGCGGGCATGATGAAACTATGAAAAGTGGTCTGCTGGACTCTCCATCCACGTACGTGTCTGCTTCCTGCTTTTAACAAAACATAACTTGTGTTCAGAGCCTTTAGTGCAGTAGCCATGATCATATACTTGGAGGCCAGTCTATGACATCCTTACAATGAAATCATATTGATGACATCAGGGATCTCCATATATGGGAATTGTGGTTGCTTGGCTATCTCTGGAGAACCACTAATCCGACCAACGTCACACCTGCCTGTGACGTGTAAACGCGCTCTTGTAAGTCCTCGGTAATACTACTCTCTCACTTCCATATATGTCACAGGCGCACTCCATATACTGTATGAAGCCATTAGTCATAGCATTATTCCATTCCACATTAGGACTAAGTCATCATCACCAAAGCTCATTATGACTGACTGTCACACAACAACACAATTTCAACCTCAAATACAAATGTCAAAACCGGACACCAATAATGATGCTAAACTAAGCATGATTGCATTAATTTGTCAACAAATCATTTAGATGTCCACCATAGACTAATAATCAATGCATCGCCAGTACAAAAATATATGCAGTCACTCCAGGTCAACAGCAACTAAAATATATTTAAATCTAGGTTTGATCTCTTTAAAAATAAACTTTTTAAGAAACCAAAACAAAAGACTACTATCATCTTTTCACCAATGTATTCTAAGAAGAAGAACGCTCACTTCTGGTCAGACTCGAAGGAGGAGCCAGGCCTGGACAAACAAAGGTCTCGAATCCCACGTAGCTAAACTTGTAAAAGAAAGAAACAAGCTAAGAAACAAGGTTAATGGCATGCTCGAATTAGCAGAAAAAAGCTTCCTCGATGACAAAATTGAGGAAAATAAAAGCAAACCACGAGAGCTTTGGAAGCTATTCAACTACCTAACTAACCTACTAGGCTGCAGCAAGAAATTGAAAACCAGGTTTACAAACATAAGCCTCAAGGTGAATGACACTCTCTTCACATCCAAACATGAGTAAAATCCTCAACATATTCTTCACGACCATAACCTCAGATTTGGTTGAAAAACTACCCCCTCACTCTGGGTGCTATGGTGAAGAGCATGTTGACTCATTTTACGAAAAACAGGGTGTACGCAAAGATGATTTTAAACTCTCCCCTGTGAAAACAGAAGAGGTGTTTAAAAAATGTAGTGCTCTTCATCAACACAAAGCCACAGGCCTCGACAATACCCCCGCCAAATTTCTAAAAGACTCGGCCGCCTCCATTGCTCCAATCATTACCCACATAATAAACCTCTCCATCATACAGGGACGGGTCCCTAACGATTTCAAAAAAGCAAGGGTGACCCCTCTGTACAAAAAAGGAAACAAATTAGACCCTGGCAACTACCGCCCTATTTCTATTCTTAGCTCCATCTCGAAAGTCATGGAAAAAATAGTCTATGAACAGGTCGATAAGTATCTTGCCGAAAAAAATCTAATCTACAAATTCCAATCTGGTTTCAGAACAAACCACTCCACTGACACATGCCTTCTCTATTTGAACGACTCTATCAAACAAGATGTCGACAAGGGCAAATATTGCGGCATGGTCATGCTGGACCTCCAGAAGGCCTTTGACACCGTCAATCACCCAATTATGATCAATAAGCTCAAAGCAATAGGTTTTGATGATACGTCAGTGAACTGGATGAGATCCTACCTGGAAGGGAGGGAGCAAGTGGTGGAAGTAAACGGCACCCAGTCCCCCCCCCCTCCCTGTGACTTGTGGTGTCCCACAACGAAGTATACTAGGACCTTTACTGTTCCTGATATATGTGAATGACATGTCATCGGCCTGCGACTGCAAGCTGTTCCTGTTCGCAGATGACTCGGCCCTGCTAGTCTCGGACAGGGACAGGCTGCAGGTTGAGAAAACTCTCAGCTCCGAACTCAACAAGATCTGCATCTGGCTCTCTGACAACAAACTTTCATTACACCTGGGTAAAACTGAATCCATCCTCTTTGGGTCCAGTCCTAACCTTAGCAAGGCAGAGAGTTTCACGATCAAAGTGGGTGATGATGTCATCAAAAGAAAGGATGAAATTACCTACCTGGGCTCCATCTTGGAGGCAAACCTCTCTGGTAACAAAAACGCTGAAAAAGTGATCAAAAATGTCAACCGAACAACACGCTATTTGTGGAGGATTGATCGCCTAGTCAGTAAGAATACTCTGAAGATTCTTGCAGGGGCCCTCATTCAAGGTCATTATGATTATGCATGCACTTCATGGTATCACAACACCTCCAAGGCCTTAAAAACAAGGCTCCAAACATCCCAAAACAAACTTGTAAGGCTACTTCTTGGCCTCAATCACAGAACCCATCTAACCCCTGCTCATTTTGCTAGGATTGGATGGCTTAGGGTTGAGGACAGAGTACAGCAACTTGCTATGGGCCTGGTCTTCAAGATACACCACAACATTGGGATCCCCCTGTATTTGTCAAAATACTTCCAAAATGTTAATGCAGTCCATGATCATAACACCAGAGGCAGCTCCACAAATCATGTTCAACCCAGATTTGGCTCAACTAAGGGTATGAACTCGTTCTCATGCTATTCATCAAAAATGTGGAATGCCCTACCAAAAGGAGTAAAGGAGTGTAAAACCCTACTCACTTTCAAAACTGCCCTAAAGATACACCTTCAGGAGGCTGCAATTCGAAAATGGCCCCTGTCTAAGTCTTAACCTACCCCCCCCTACCCCCCCCCCCCCCCCTCCTTCATTTTCCTCTTTTGTATATATATTTTTTTTTTCTTCTCTCGTCATACCAGTAACCTGAAAGCTGATTGTATGACATTCTGTATAGTAGTGTGTATATCTGCCTGCCTCTTATATTTCATCATGATTTGTGTGCATGGGGTTCTCATCTTAAACAAGCTTAGTGCTTAATGAGGGTTTCCAGTTTAGTAGACCTTGTATTGTGAATTTGTACTTCCATGTACTGTTATGTACTGTCATGTACTATTCTCATGTCTTTCTAAATAAACTACATCAATCAATCAATCAAAAGGCAACCCACAGTGCCTAGAGCCTCCTGGTGTCGTCCAACACCTGCTGTTAACATCTCACCAGCCACCCTAAAAGCCCCCCAAGAGACAGCGGGGGCAGTAGCATGCCACTTGGACACAGGCCGGGGTCTGATCAGCCTCGGTCGGGTTGCCTGGAGGAGGGTGTCTGTTGCCAGACCCAAAACACCCAGTGACTCCCCAGGTAACAACACTGATGATGTGTCCAAGTTTGTGCATCAGCAGATGTTTTATTAACAGTGTTCAGAACAGAGAAAATGAATAATAACAAAACATAGGCATAATATTGGACTCAGACTGGACCGTGGACCACTGGTGGTTCGTGAACGTATTGCATGTGGTCCCTGACCATGCATTTAGTAATGAAGGAAAGTGAAGATTTTTATTTTAATTCCACAGAAAAGGGAATTAGAATGTCAAGAAGGGGAAGTGTACCAGATTGCCTGATTGAGTCATCATTATTAGGAAATGTGCCCATATATAATCACATGTGTCTGCTTACTCATACATAACAAGATACAAATCAGTTAACATGAGTTTAATGGAAGGTTGGATAAAGTAAGAGAACAGAATAAGGGTAACCGGAATAGATCGGTGGTTCTCAACCTAATTATGCCATGGACCTAGTAGTCCGTGGACCATTGGTTGAGAAACAGTGGGACGTATATGGGATGCATAGCAAGTGTTACCAAAGCACTAGTCTTAGCTCATATCCCCATCCACACAACAGTGGTCCCCAGGTTGACTCTTTAGTCAGGTTGGTGGTCCCTGCATGGTTCACAGTCAGTTGAAAACCCCTTGCTCTAGTCTGAGCAAAACAGACTTGAGTTACAACTGTACTTAGACGCTCTTTTCCGTCTACACCAAATCTTATCTCTTCGCCAAAAATAGCAGATCTACAGTGCAAGCTCACAACACGACTTATAGGACTTCCCACACCCACACTTTCTGAAATGAACAATGAGGCCGTCATACTCTTAGCACTTAGAATAACAAATGACACTGATCATCCCCTGTATCGCTACTTCAAACTCATGCCATCTGGGCGAAGATACAGAACCTTGAAGTGGAAAAAGATTTGTTTTAGCAGGACTTTTAGCAGACCGTGAAGACAAATATCCCTTTGGGGACATAAAGATTATTATCATTATCATTATTTGGGGGCCCTTGGCATGGAAATGTTTAGGAATATTTTATGAGACACAATTATGTGTGCAAAGTTGACATTTTGGCCTTGTGTTGGTGCTAGAGGAAATGTCTCGCGGTCACTCAAATGGTGAAGGCTCTTCCTTCAGGGTGCACGAATGGACTCAGCATGTTTCATGGAAATCTGCCCATTAAAGTTTGTAAACTTTGGAAAGTCACACCGAGATGCATTGCTACCGGCATAGATTCTTCAGAAACGGCAAACAGAAACAGAAAGATATTTTGGTATTTCAGCCCATGGGGGAAACTCTTGTTTTTCAGCATCACCCAGCTCAGTGCTGCCCACAGAGGAGAGTGTGTGGGGGGGAGGGGGGGGGACAGTTAGGGGTTAAGTGTCTTGCTCAGGGACACCTCGACACATTGCCCGTGTCGGGAGTCAAACCTATATGGGACCTTATGCTTCCCTTTTATGTGTATTAAAAACCACTAGAAAAATGCTTAGCGCAAGAGAGGAGCGCATCATGCCGGGGTGTGCTGTACCATAGGAAAACTAGAAAAAGTGCTCCTCGGAGCACAGGTCTCCGCCAGGTCTCCGCCAGGTCAGGTAGGTTATTGTGACCTCCTGGTGGCGCTATAATAGGCCAATGTGAAAAGGGTGACATTTGCTCCTCAACATAGTGTGAATGTGCGTGCAGTTTGACCGCAATCGGACGCCGCGTTCATGATTTGCGGCATTTTGTTCAAAACAAGCCACTACTGCAAACTTTAGATGTCAATCTTAGTCAATCAGGATGGAATATGAAAAATCAAACACATCCGTCTTGATCACATGACTATAGAGATCATGTGTACCGATTTGCGTGAAATTTGGATAAAATCGGAAGGAGTAATATGAAAAAATGTGTTTTATATAAGTCGGCCTCCTGGTGGCGCTATACAAGGCAGATGTGAAAAATGCAGGGCAAAGGTTTTTCCTTGACCTCTAGGGAGTGCGCTTACAAAGTTTGACACAGATCGGTGCAGTTATAGGTAAAAACACGAATCGGCCTGTTATAGCGCCACCATGAGGCTGATTTGAAAAATTTCAAGTGGCATTTCTTCCTCGGCATAGTGTAAATATACGTGCAAAAGTTCAAGGAAATTGCATGCTGTGTTTATGATTTGAGGCATTTTGTTCAAAACGGAGCACTCCTACAAACTTTGGAAGCCATTTTTAGCCAATCAGGATGGAATATGAAAAATCTGAAAGACTTGTTTTGTTTAATGACTATAGAGATACTGTGTACCGATTTGCGGGATCTTTGGACAAAATCTGTAGGAGTACTGTCAAAAAATATGTTTTGCACAAATCGGCCTCCTGGTGGCGCTAAAAATAATATAATATTAAAAATAGAAAATTTTGAGTGTTTCACAAGAAAACTATTCATATATTTGATGCCTCATTCATAAAGATTGATGCCTTTTTTTGGGGTGATAAATCTACCTTGTTCCAAAAAGAATAAACATGTGCATAGCTTTATCACCACGTAATATTTACTTTCTGTGTGGATCTATTCATGATACAAACAGTTCAAAAAACATTCGGGCGAATTAATTGACAGACATTGACATTGACAAAATAACAATTAACTAAACGGTGTGTCAGGATCTTAAGACACACATTGCAATCCAGCCAGTAGATCATATACTGTACAGCATGTTGTTTGCGACCAACATGTTGAACATCATTAGAGCCGATAGCGGGGCTAAAAAGCCAAGATAATAAGATTAAAACAGTGAAAAAAGTAATATTATAGAGCCATGATCCCAGTTGGTACCACACAGTTTACCATAGGGCTGCTTATCAGCCTCCCACAATGCTTGTCTCTGTGGGAACCAAAACAAACCCCAGCTGCCAGAGATTCTCACAAATCTTGTGATCTTATCGCTCTTTGTTTAATTGCTATTTTATTCCAAACATGCAGTGTTTCCTCAACCAACCTTTTCCGGAGCTAAAAGACAGCAATTCTTCTGCTCAGAAACAGAGATGTAAGAGTCACCTATACTATCGATTCATATCTGTGATGAATAGAGTCAAGATTCAAGAATTTCAATTATTTCAATCGATCAAGTCTGTCTGTGGACACATGGAAACTGCTTGGAATGCTCGAGACATTGAAAAGACATAATCACACTGTAATAACAAACCCAATGTATAAGCCATGGCAGCTTTGGATTTGTTCACACTATCTCAAATATGATCATATCTGGACTGACTTTCCAGATCGGATTTGTGCATTAAGACAAAAGGACCACACTGAAAATCAGCTCTCTTACTTTGTTAAAAGTAAGAGAAATAGCTGATCTAGATATGGATCTGCTATTTTCTGCGAGCGACACTGTCATACGACAAAGTATAAATCAGGCTTCGGTGTCTCCAGACCAAAACACATTTTAGAAATCAGATTTGGATCACATTTCAAGTATTTAATTGAAAGGACAAAGGGCTGACACATTGACGCTTTACTGCAAAAAAATAACAAGGAAAAGACAGAGGCACACATGAAGAAAAATATACGCACAAGTGACATATTGGTTTCCCCTTTTTATTTTGCTACAGTGACAAGATGTTTTAGATTAAACAAGTCTGCAGTGAGTGACAATTAATAATGTGTCTTTTGGCAGTGAGTGAGGCTGTATTGAACTTCGCAGTGAAGTGGCAGTAGGATTAAACAACTAATTGTTATCAAGCTCGTAGCTTCTCTTCGCCCACAACTCTACCTTGGGGGCTCCAAGGCACAGTTGCTTTGCATATAAAAGAGTATAATTGTTGCAGTCGTGAGAAGAATTTCCACAATAGTGAAATGATAGGCCGGGGCATCCATTCCTGTAGGTCTCAAACCAGCCCTTATTGGGGCGGTATAGGCACAGATCATGGGTTCACGTCTATAGAAGCTTGTGATCAGTGTCCCATCTCAGGTACTTAAAGGTTTCATGACATGCTGGTTTACAAAACATTAAAAGTCTTCATCATGGTCTTTCAAACGTGTAATAAAAGGATTTAACTGAAAGATCCACTCCAGTGCGCCATGGCAGGTTTTTTTCTCTGTGTTCTGAAGCCTTTTCAGCTGCAATGATCCCCCCAAAGGAGAAAGATAGGAGAGGGGCGGGAGAATATGTGGCGGGATTAATGGACTTTGACATCAAAGTCTACAGGCAAATCACAGCACTTTTATGAGCCTAATTATTCAGAAAACCCCAGACCACAGAAAATCCACTGAATGTTAAAAAAAAAATTGGGGGTGTAATTGAGGTCAGAGAAGCAAAAAAAGAAGAAAAAAAACATTAACCGCACAGAATAGATATACAATACTATGTGTAAATATGTAGATAATTTGTTTGTTTTTATTGATATCTCTCCCTCTCTTACCCTTGCCCCCACCCCCTCCCCTTCTTCTTCTTCTCTTTCTCTTATGGAAATAACAAAAACGATGGAGCTTGCACAAAAATTAATTTCCCCCACTGTTTTACACCTGTAAACCCGTGATGTGACAATAAAGTTGATTCTGATTCTGATTCTCTATGCCCTATTCCTGTCTACACAAAATAGATTATTTTTTTCAACCTGGCATCCCTATTTGGGCATGTCATTATGGGATTTTTATTTTCAAAAATGTTCAAATAACTTGTGAGCTTATCACAAGTTTGATATTCTCCAGATGTCCCCCCCCCCCATTCAGCTAAAAGAATTTTAATTTTATTTAATGTATTACATTTTTTTTCATTTTCCAAAAAAAATATTAAAAATAAATGAAAAAAGTTATCGAAAAAACACGGCCCCCTCGCGCATTAGGATGGCAGGGTGAGTCGCCAGAGCCAAGGACGGGTGTTTTTGATGAATCTAACGGGTTAAAAATGAAGTTTGAAGTTATAATGGGTTTGTATAGGAAGGGGGCGTGTCTGATAAAATGAATATCAAATATCTAAATAATGAATCAAGCAACTTAAAAACTGTCTGGGGGGCTCACTAAAGCCTGAGTAGACGATAAAATGAGCAAAAGTTTTTTTGAAAGTGAAATATCCCTTTAAGTGGTTTGTTTCAATGTAAATCCTATTGTTTTGAAATTATATATATATTATTATTATTTTTTTATCTAAATTTTTATCCCACGATTTTGTAACCCTATTTTTTACATCCAGTGCCAATTGTCTATGTAATCCTGGGCACTACCTTCCCTCTGCCAACCTAGGGAGGCCAGGGCCGAGCTCATGCCTCCTTCAATGCATGAGAGCCAACTGACCTTCTTGTCACCTGACAGGGGAGAGTTTCCCTGGTTGGACGTAGCGCGTGGAAGGAACACGTTATTCCAACCAGTTCCTTTCCCCTCCATCAGGCACCCCGGGTGGCCAGGGGGAGGCAGTATAGTGACCAGGATTACTGCATGTTTTTGTGAGGGTATTAACTACCCTAGGAGACACGGGGAGAACATGCAAACTCCACACAGAAAGGCCCTTTCGCCAACCCCACCTAGGGTATGGGCACTGATGACGCGGAGGAGAGAACACGCCCCCAGCGTCCCCTGCGGGAATCGAACCCAGGACCTTCTAGCTGTGAGGCGACAGCACTAGAAATTATTATTATTAATCATTATTATTATTATTATTATTTAAATTCCTTTTCATGTATCTTCCTTACTACATTCCTACTAATCTTTCCCAATAAAGAAAACAACATGTAGGCTATTTTGTATTATGTATTCTCTATAGAGGAATGTGTTGCGTTAGGTGAAGAAAGAATGTTCTCACAATGTCATCATGAACTGTGGCTTGCCTCTTTCTCATCACTCCTGCCCTATTTCTGACTAATATTAATGCACAAATGCTAGAGAAAACGTCTTGGGTTCATTCACATATTGCTTGTCCGGATCCATTCATTTAAACTCTACAGCATTTACTCATTTAGCTTTGTTTGTTTGAACTGGTGGAAATTATTTTTGAGAGTAACAACATGGGTATTGTGACAACAAAATGCCCAAATGCACCTATAGTAAACATGGATCTTTGATGATGTGAAATGCCTCCTAATTTTGTGATCCCCAATGTTACAGGATGACAAGTCACTAAAACTGTCTACTCTGTGAGTTACCTGCTTTTCCATCTGACTTTTGTTTAAAACCTTTGGCTTGTTAACAAAATAGATACAAAATATAACAGTGTGTCATTTTCTGCATAATCTGGACCAAAGAAACCCCCCAGGGTAAGCGTACTCTTGGTGTGAATGGGTAAAGATACATAACAACTTTTGCTTCACATTGTGCCAAGATTCTGGCGAGAAAAACAACATATATCTGAAATTCTTATGACAAGGTTTCCCTTTTACAAAAATGTCATTGTTGTGGAGCATTCCTGGTTGAGAGGAAATGCCTTAGTTTTAAATGTATGATGTGCTTCGGCCTGTGGGGATGTCATACCAGGATAGACACAAACTTCCACATACCAAACTCCCTCAGCTATTCATGAGACACTGCAAAAAAAGAAAGAAAAGGTAATTATCAGATATATTAATTATTAATTTGCTACTCTGATTCACATCATGTGTCTTCTGCAGACCGGTCTGACCCCAAGCGCTGGGTGTTTAGCAGAAACCAAAAAGTGCAAGGGCCAATTAGCATCTGTTAATCACAGGGCTCTGAGTGCAGTCTACGCTGATTGTCTCTTCCACTTTTTGGTTTCTGCTAAACGTGCGGCCCACCCAGCACTTGGGGCCAGACCGGTCTGCAGAAGACACATGATAATGTGAATTTGCATGACCTGGATGCTTTACCATGCTATACAATATTTACATCAGCAAGATATGGCGGCCATAGCTGAATGGTTAGTGAGCCTGCCTCGCACTCCGGAGGTCCCAGGTACGATTCCAGCTCTCAGCGATGTGTCTGAGCAAGACACTTAACCCCTATAACTGCTCCCCCCTCTGTGGGCAGCTGAGCACTCAGCTGGGCGAAGCTGAAAACTGAAGTTCCCCCGTGGGATGTGATAGGTATAAAAAAAAATCCAAAAGAAATCAAAGCACCTCCCTGAAGTTACAGCAACACACAGTATTTTGCCCTTGTCCTATAGTCACCACTTGAATACATTTTACATTACGTTGGCTGCGTTCTGAGTGACATGTATAGCCTATTATGCAAATGTATTTATTTCTCAATACTGGGAGACTGATTGCCCCGCTATACCTCAATATTCATCCACTGTTATAAATTACAATAATGTCATAATGCACCGTATCCACTTTTAGCTGAATGGGGGGGACATCTGGAGAATATCAATGAATCCCCCACTCTCTCTCTCTCTCTTTCTCTCTCTCTCTCTCTCCTGCCTGCCCTCAATCTACACGTATTTAATATCCATCTTCAGGAGAGAGATTCCTATCCTTGCTGCGGTGCAGGGATCTTTTCTGAGCCTTTGGACTTCAAAGGTATTAGGAGCTCCTGGCGCCAGGGGAGGCTGTTAGTCATGAGCTGTGCTATGGCAGACATTTCCATATATCACTTGCTCTTCAAAGCGAATATCCACCAGGCCAGCACACGCGGGGGGAACCCGATCTGACGGGCGAGTCCGCAGCCGGGGAAGTGAGGGCCGTGCCATAAAAAGGTGCTAAGTGCCTGGCCAAGACGTTAGCCACTTTGGGTACGGGACCCGTTGCATGCCCTCCAGAGAATATTAGATGGCCCAAACAGAGTGCATTCAAAAACCACTGGCGCTTGGCCCAGATCAGATTTGCGGTTCGAGCTTGTCGATGCGGTGAGGATTAGAGGAAACAGACACTGGGGTTCTTCGATGTTCACCACGGATATCGTGGTAAGGCCTTAATGGTGTAACTATCACTGTCATTTCCACCTACATGTCATCTTGACTGGAGAATATCGCACACACACACACACACACACACACACACACACACACACACACACACACACACACACACACACACACACACACACACACACACACACACACAACACACACACACACACACACACACACACACACACACACACACACACACACACACACACACACACGCAGACGCAGACGCACGCACGCACACGCACGCACGCACGCACGCACACGTGCACACACACACACACACACACACACGCACACGCACACGCACACGCACACATACACGCACACACACACGCGGTTTCAAATGAGTTGTGCACGTCTGTCAGAGATTGCAGGAGGGAGTCTCTAGGCCAGGGCCAGATCTCTGCCACCAAAAATAACACTAGATGAGAGTGGCAGAGAGAGAGGGCCACCCAACCATTCCTGCCCTCCGTTGGCATCCATCCAGCCGCACCACCAGATCTGAGTGTGGCGTCACGAGGACGATCCCAGGACAGGGGACAGTACGTTCTCTTTTAGGCAAACATTGCATGCCTGCCACAGCGAGAGAGAGAGAGAGAGAGAGAGAGAGAGAGAGAGAGAGAGAGAGAGAGAGAGAGAGAGAGAGAGAGAGAGAGAGAGAGAGAGAGAGAGAGAGAGAGAGAGAGAGAGAGAGAGAGAGAGAGAGAGAGAGAGAGAGAGAGAGAGAGAGAGAGAGATTGCATTAACATTATTATTATTTTACTGCTGAGTGGATCAACCACTTTTGTAGTGTGTGGTTTCTACATTTTATATTAGGGCACTCAATATTCCCGATGCCGCATTTTAATACCTAGTAAACATCTGTCTTTCACAAAATTGAAAATGAAGGCCAGAATGCACTTCAGGTCTCCGGTCGTCAAGCAACCAGATGGCAGGTTTTCCGTTACGACAACCAGCAGTGGTTATATGGATGCTGCTCCCATGGCTAACTGATCATTCGTAGTTATAAAAGATCCTGGAAGGTTCCATGCTCAAACATGCTGAGGTGTGCGGCCAAAATCAAAAGTGGTACATTGTCTCTGTCGGGTGGAAACCTCATATGTCCAAAACTGTTACTTTTTCAGATTCAAATTCAAAAATAGCAAAAGTAGCAGATCGACAAGCTCAAAAGCTCAAGAGCTTGCAGATCTGCTACTTTTGATACTTTTGTGTGACGATGTAGTACAATCAAATAGGGTATTCATTTACAAAAAAACACAAAAGGTTTTCTGCCAGACAGCAAGGACATTTATTTACGTTTATTTAAATAAAATGTTTCGTCCCTGATCGCTGGCCTAGCCGTCCGGGCACCTAGGCTCTAATGTAACCTGACAGTGCATTGTGGGGTTCGAGTCTCGTTCCTGATGATCTTTACTGCATGTCTCTCCCCATCTCTCTCTCCCTTCTACCTTATTTCAGACCATTTAAATTCCAGAGTATATAGGGCTAGATTTGTCACAGTTCAATAGACAAACAGTCAGGCACAGAGCACAACTACTCAACATCAACCCGACTAAACAATACCATCACAACATGAACACTGTTCATGTTGTGATGGTATTGTTTAGTTGGGTTGATGTTGAGTAGTTGTGCTCTGTGCCTGACTGAACACAAATAGGCAACATGAACACAACTACACAACACAGGCACAACATCAAAACACACAACTACACATCACCAACACACACACACACACACACACGCACACACACACACACACACACACACACACACACACACACACACACACACACACACACACACACTCACACACACACACACACACACACACACACACACACACACGAAAAGACACATAGGCATGCACTAGCAGTCTTATCTATAAATTCCACAAATCCCTCTGCGTGTCTATGTGTTTAAGTATACTAGACCATACCCGTAGGGGGATATGAGCACCCAAAGTGTGCAGTTTGGGTTATGCGGTGAGAACAGACAGTTTATCAGGGATCGAAAGTGAGTTTGTACTGTGTAGTGCAGTGGTTCTCAAACTTTTTCATGGCAAGGACCCCCAAATTGACACTTGTTAGCCCGCGGACCCCCATTTGAAAAGATATGCGAGGGACCCCCATAAGAGAAGATTTGTTTACGGCTGTAGCAGTGAATCTCAACCATTTTAATTTCAAGGTCCCCCAGTTTGACATGCATTAGGGCTACGGACCCCCATTTAATGGCATTTCTATCCTTGGACCCCAGTTTATATGGTAAAATGTATGTTAATTTAACTGTGAGAGTGTACAAATGGAACCAAATGGACCCGTTAGTCCATTTGGTTCCATTTGTACACTGTCAGAGTTGCAGACCCATAAGGGTCCATTTGGTGCCTAATCTATCATTTAGCTGGGGACCCCCTGGAACTCCCTCAAGGACCCCTGGGGGTCCCCGGACCCCACTTTGAGAACCAATGGTGTAGTGTGTACACGCACATCCCGTCGTGGAGGAACAGAACACCCACAAACACCCGCGCATATAAAGATCTAACAGGCGGAGCCGTTCCCCGTCGGCCGTTGCCAACACACACACGCGCGTGCGAGCCGTTGCGAGCGCGCACAAACAAACACACACACACACACACACACAGGGCCGCTTCTCCCTACACGCACACTACGCAGGGCCCCTACCCACCGGACCCAATCCGCCCAGAACCGCGAAAAAAACGAACCCAATCCGCCCAGAACCGCAAAAAAAAAACGCGGACCCCCGTGAAACATCGCGGACCCCATCGGCTGTTTTTTTTTTTCATGAAGAAATTTCCCTGGGGTCTCCAGGCCGTGACCTACAGACATGGCGAAGGAAAACTGTGAACACAGCCACGCATGCAAGATGTTGCACATGAACGCAGCAGCCGCACTGAGGCGCTCCAACACAAACACTCTGACATTAAGCTTCACACAACAAACATCAGCAGCAAACATTCACCACAATGACAAACAAATTACGTCCGCGCAAAAATAAGCGAGGGCTCGCTTATTTTGTCTTTCCCTCCCTTCCTCTCTTCCTCTCTTCCTCTCTCTCCCTCTCTGTCTGTGTCTGTCCGTCTATTCTCTCTCTCCCACCCTCCCTCTCTCTCCCTGTGTGTGTGTGTGTGTGTGTGTGGTGGGGGTGGGGCGGGGGGGACAGCCATGACGCAAGGGACTTTTGAGATCGCCATCCCCAAAATAGGTTGACTTATTGGGATACATGCGTGTGACTGGTCGCCCCTGCCGGTTCTCTGATTTTTTTTTTAAAAATAGGCTCTGTCATGATTAATTGACCACACATATGAAGTGAAACAACTAAATTCTATCCAAACGATATGTTATAAGTGAATTCCGTGCGTCAAAGAAGAAGTTTGAGAGCGTTTAGTAAGCGAAAATAAGAAGTCAAGGCACTCGTACCCTGACTCGCACATCAACAATGGCTGCCGTTCGTCTTTTTCAGGCTGCGAACTCGCCACCTGATTGGCCAACTTTTGCTGTCAATCACAGAACGATGAGCGACGTTGCCATGTCCAGGTTTTGTAAGCGTGAAGTGGGTGTGAATTGGTTAGAGAAAGTGCGTCCACGCATGCGCAGTGCGCGGCTTTGTGTTTTTTCATGAAGCTGGTTGCTTGTTGCTCGCGCACGATCTAGCGCTGCGTTTGGCCTTCTTTTCATAGACCTTGTTGCTTGTAGGGTTCGTTTCGTTTGGCCTTGTTTTCATAGACCTTGCTGCTTGTTTCGCGCGCGAAACCTGGCAACGACACATGCGCAGTTTGATCTCCCAAGACACCACCCAAGACAGACAGACCGACAGAGGTTACTAGAATTATATGTAAGATGTGTGTCCTTCGCATATCTCAAAAAAACATCCAACCAATTGCCTTCACAATATTGCGAGTGTATAATTGCAGACACCCCAAGGGACTGCATTGTCGAATGTAAACGTCTGTCGGATCAGAGGTTCTCCAGAACTGGCCTGCGCTTCAATTACATGCTAAAAAAACATTTTGGGCATCACCCATGAATGACACGATGTGAATGATGGGCGTTCTCCTGGCCTGATCGTTCTTAGCATCTGTGCCATTTTAGATTTTTAGCTCTGTATACTATAGCAACACAAGATTTTTCAGAAAACCCTTGAGATTTAGAACATTGGTTGAGAATAGTGGTTCTCAAAAACCACTGCCATTTTTGAAGAATTCAGAAAAGAATATTTTAAGTGTTTTTTTTTTTACACAAATCTTCTCTTCCGGGGGTCCCTGCATGGCACAAGAAATATCAGATGGGGGTCCGTGGCCAAATACATTTGGGGGTCCTTGGCACGCAAAAGTTTGAGAACTACTGATTTAGAAGACATTTGTAGAATCGGCCTCAGGTCTTAATGGCATAAGCCCTTTTGTCCAGGGTAAGAAGCTAGCAATCTACTTCCAGTGGCTCTGAGGCTATGAGGCCACTGCAGCCCCTGGGTGCCTAGAATCTTTTGATAAGGAAGCTTTGCTGACACAACATCTGTTGTATACTGTATGTCCTGGATGGAGGGAAGTTCACATCCACAGATGCAATGGGCTGTTCGCATGAACCTCTGCACTGCCTTTGCTATTGAGGTCGCTACAGTTCCCATCTCGCCCCTCCCGTTTTTATGGGAGATCTTCTGGGAACTCAGATTTCAGTTCCCATGCCTAGCTGGCACTAATGCATCCTGTCAGGATGCTCTCGTGGTACCTCTGTAGAAAGGCCCGTAGGACCTTGGGGCCCATACCAGACTCCTTCGGTCGCCTCTGAGAAGAACCGAGGCATTTGATGTGTCTTCTTTACAACTTGGTCAGTGTGTGCGTCCCAGATGAGTCTGCGTTTATAACGATGACAACTAAATTTCAGGGGTCCCCACCTTTCAACAGAGGTTCTATTATGCTGCCTTCTACACTTTGGGAATACAGGTAGTCGCAAGGCTCAAGTTAAACATACAGTAATGCCCGGCAATAAGCTATAGGGTCTAGGGTCTATGGGCCCTATCTTGGCCTTTATGCCTAAACTTCTTAGCCATATTTTACTATTTTGAAAAACATTTTAAAATAGTTCAACTAGCCGATCTAAATGGCAAAAAGGTTTAGGGATAAGGGGTAAATGCAAGAGGTAAGGCAAGATATGGCCCTATATCTATATCTCAGTGCTTGGATATATCCAGGGAATATAAAATACCTGTTAAAGCTCTCAAGATTTGTCTGTTCCTTCCTCAGAATCAATTAACTAGATCGATGGTTTTCAAAATGTTTGTGACCAAGGCATACCAATGAGCCAGTAAACATCTCAAGGCACACAAGTATTCATAGCGAAAATAGGCAATCCAAAAGCTCACAACATGTCACATTAAAGATCTGCTATTTTCACTATTTTGGGTAGAATATTTAAATAGTTTATTATTATCATTGTTATTTTGCCTATGATGACATGCCCAAAATAAGGGGGGGGTCAAGCTATTATTTGATAGCAACTGTGGATAGAAACATGAAATGGCAGGAGAGAGAGAGATGGGGAATGACATGCAGCAAATGGCCTTGGGTCGAAATCGAACCCGGACAGCTGCGCGAAGACTTAACGGTATTAATGGTATGCACTCTGCCAGGTGAGTCACTGGGCCGACCCTAAAAAATACTTTTCTTTAGAGTGTAGAAGTTGTGGTGTGTGTGTGTGTGTGTGTGTGTGCGTGTGCGTGTGCGTGTGCGTGTGTGTGTGCCGTGGTGGTGTATGTATGCAGGGCCATGCAGAGCCCAGATAGACATCAAACAATAGACCATCATCAATCTCTGTCACGGTCACCAAGGACTGGACAGCACGGTAGGTCAAAGGGTCTTTGGTATGTGTGTGTGTGTGTGTGTGTGTGTGTGTGTGTGTGTGTGCGTGTGCGTGTGCGTGTGCGTGTGTGTGTGTGTGTGTGTGTGTGTGTGAATTCACGGACACTACATAAAACTACAGCAGTAGACAACATATGTACCTATGTGTGAGGATTATAATATAAATTAAATGCACTATTTACCATTTATGTGGATGAGCCTTCAAATTATCATAGAATGTCACTGACAATATCATGTCTGGGAAGCGCAGCAGCACTTATATGTCCATTGTTATTATTACATTGTGTCATCGTTATACATTTCTTTTCTGTCTTAAAATAATAATAATAATTATAATAATAATAATAAAAAATAATATAATATATCATGTACAGTTCTCAGTAGAACAGATAACTCTATCTATCTATCTATCTATCTATCTATCTATCTATCTTGGTGGAAGAAGTAGGTACTGAAATGTTTTACGTAATAGTATCAATACCACAATGCAGAAATACTCTGTTACAAGTAAAAGTACTCATTACGTGGAATGTCCCATTTCACAAGTTTTCACATGTATAAATGTATACAAATCTTTTGAAAATAGAAGATCTACAGTAGGCCTATATAGCAGGTTGGGCGACGGGCGGGTTGTGTAGGTAATAATGTGTCCTTTGCAGTCAGGACTGCAGACTCGCTTCCCATTTTCTGCTGCAGTCTGAAAACTCACCTTTTCAAACTGCACCCCACTGGGATGTGCACAGGGGCCCCTAGCACACCTCATGTATTGTATCCCTTTTTGTTGCTTTTTTGAAAGAGTCATGTGTGTGTGTGAGATAAAAATGGGTTATTTGCAATCAAGCGGCGATTCTTGACATATTAAACAGTCATTAAGTGGTTAGCCTTCTGCTCTGAAATTTATAATTTCCTTCAGTCTCTATGCAGGAGTGGGGGGGTTCATTAAATCATACCCTGCCAGTTGTTAAATGGCAAAAGTTGAAATAAGTGAAACAGCTAAAGACCAGATATGATATTGAAATGATTATCTAATTTCAGTGGCATTTCAAGATGTGCCTGTGTTACCCAGCTGTTTTAATCAACAGTCACTCCATTGAAGAGCAACAGACTGTTTTGTTTACAGCATAGATTGCAGTCACACAACTCAGGGTTGCCACCGTGGGCGGGGCCACCATGGGCGGGGCGTGGCAGCGCTCCCAGCCAATGGCTGCGCATCTGTCTCTCCCCACTGACTCAGCCACCACAAGGCACACTACCAGTGTTGCCAAGTCTACTACTTATTATAAGCAACGTTGGGCTTGTTTTTAAAGTTGCTGCTAAATATTGGAAGTTGCGGGTTGCATTTTTTGGGGCTTGTTTTGTTTCTAACGTGGAGTTACTTATTTGGATTTGCTGCAGTTTAACCACTTTAACCCTATATACACCGGCTATTTGAAAACTCTCTATAGAAAAATCTGGGATTGTTTTTGAAACATTTTACAACACAAATCTTGGCACAATATTTTTTCAGATGAAGGTGCGTTTAAAAAAAGTAAATTGGGGTCGTTGACATAAACGTTTGAGAACCACTGGTTTAATTAAAGGGGTACTTCACTCTCGCCGGGGGACACATTTAAAAAAAATTATTAAAAATAAATGAAAAAAGTTATGGAAAATTCATGGCCCCCTCACACATTAGTAGGACACTGCGTGTCGTGAGGGGGCCATGAATTTTCCATAACTTTTTTCATTTATTTTTAATATTTTTTTTAAATGTGTCCCCGGCCCGAGAGTGAAGTACCCCTTTAACAACATTAGACAATTAAAGGGGTAGTTCACCCCCAAAATAACTTTTGATTACTGACCATCTGGAGCCTTGAATTCATAGATATTTTTTTGTTTTTGTCACATTCCTAAGCCAATAATTTGATTATAATAAATGTGTCCCCATTGATTCCGGTAGGAGACACAAATGCATTTGTGTCTCCTGCCGGAATCAATGGGGCTAAATTTATTATAATCAAATAATAAAGGAAGGAATGCGACAAAAACAAATAAATATCCATGAATTCAAGGCTCCATGGGGTGAGTAATCAATAGAAAAAAAGTTATTTGGGGGGTGAACTACCCCTTTAAAGCTCTGGGCTTGTTTTCATTGCTTGTTTCTCTCGCACAATCTGGCAACACTGCACACTACCACCGCCACAGACAAGTTGAGAGAGAGAGAGAGAGAGAGAAACAGAGAAAAACAGAGAGAGAAACAGAGAGAGAAACATACAGACAGACAGATGGAGAGAGAGGGGCATAGAGCGAGCAAGTGAAACACACAGAGAGAGAGAGAGAGAGAGAGAGAGAGAGAGAGAGAGAGAGAGAGAGAGAGAGAGAGAGAGAGAGAGAGAGAGAGAGAGAGAGAGAGAGAGAGAGAGAGATCCAGCCAGTGTGTAACCGTAGTAGTGTGACAGTGGACTAACAACCGAGAGAAAAAAAGCCACGATGGATGCGTTACCGTGTTGCCTCGCGCTGCTCGCGCTCTTATTCGGAACGAGCATACATGAAACTAACGGTAAGAGAAAGAAGAACCTTCCATGTTTGTTTGTGCCATTCTGTTCTGTGGTTTGTACTGTGTGTGAAGTTAAAAAGCAGCGGTTCGAGCCCCTCCTCTCCTCTCCTCCTCTTTGTTTCATTCCTCTCTCTCCAGGCACACAAACCCTGTCTCTCTCTCTCTCAAAGATGGCGCAGGTCGGTCGCTGTCCGGGTCCGCCGAGCCGTGCGTTATAGCAGTGGGTTCTCGAACGTTTTAATTTCAAGGACCACCCCCCATAACTCTGACAGTGTACAAATGGACCCGTACGGGTCCATTTGGTTCCATTTTGTACACTCTCGGACTTACAGACCCTGTAAGGGTCCATTTGGAACCAAATTAACCCAGAGAGTCTCTGGACCCCACTTTTAGGACCACTGCGTTACAGGACAGGAACTCCTGTCTGAAGCAACTAGCAGTCAGAGCAACAAAACAAGAAAAAAAGAGGGCTTGAAAAAACACCTCGAAGGTCCCGTGTGGCCAACGGGGCAAGTGGGGCTGTTGTCATGGCCATTTGGACTTTTTTTTGGGGAGTTTGGAGGAGTCAAACACATCCAACACCCCTCCCTCCCTCTTGAGTAAATCAAAGTTTTAGTCAGCACCCTGCTGCTGTTTGCTTTGAGTTATTCATTAATTTACCTCTCAGTTTGAACCCCTTTCTTGGACGGGAATGGAAGTCACACACCGACTTGCCCTCCGGGGCTGAATGTTTCTCATTCTTTCATAGTCTTCCTGTCTGTGTCCGGGGCTCTAGCCTCTCTACCCGTTATTTAAACCGAGCCCTTTTCAACTATTTCCTGTCTTGGGGCTGCTGCTGCTGCTGTGCACGAAACTAGTGTACTTCTGCAAAAAAAAACGTCAGCTGAGCTGAACAAGTTTTCCCCCACTGGTTGAATTTGATTATTTTCTCTTCTTTCTGCCCCCTCACCAATTCTTGTGGCGTGACTGTGAAGTGGCCCAGTGTGTCTGTCTGTCTGACTGTCTGTCTGTCAGTTCTCCATGCAAGCTGTTAAAAACACATTCTTCTTATAGTCTAAACAGCCTTCTCGGTGGGGTCGGTTATTTTCCGTACTACAGCTCCATGGCTGTAGCACGCTGCCCCGTGCTGCTCGCTGGCTAGTACTAGTACCAGGGCTAGCTTATTTCCTAGCGCCCGTTACTTTTAAACCCAGCTAAACTGATGTTTGATATTTAATTTGCAAACCCCTGGCTGCCTCATGTGGTTGTTTAATAACACACACACACACACACACACACACACACACACACACACACACACACACACACACACACACACACACTGGAAGGAAGCTGTTCTTGACACATTGGCCAGCTGCAAACACAGAACTGTACTCGTTGGCAAAAATGAATGATTTGATTTTATGCTCATCATTTATTTGCACGTGTGTCCAATGTCCATGCGTGTCCTCATGTCCATCCCCTCGTGTTTGCAGTGATTTGACGTTCTCCACACGGTAGCCCCTAAGGGAAGCTGTGGTCTTTCTTTGTCTCGGGCTGCAGGCAGCATGTGATGTGGTTGTGCGAGGAAAAAAAAGACAGCGACCCCCCCCCGCCCCCCTTTTTAAACCATGAAATAATAAGCCCCGGTTTATACTATCTGATAATGTATGGTCTGTCTTCTGTTGGTTTGTGTGGGGGATTGCTTCGTTTGTGTGTTATGTGTCGAACACTGCCTTTTTTTTTAAATCTAAGCATCCTTTAGTGCTGCTGCACATGAGGAGAGGAGAGGTGTGGTGTGATGTACAGATATCTACCATGCTTGTCTATGCACACACACACACACACACACACAGCCCTGTGTCCTCACGTAAACCATCCCTGTGCTAACGCCTCTAAATTATTTGTTGTTGGCTCTGGGGCAAGGCAGATCATTGTTATTATTATTATTATGTCCAGCAGTAGGGTTTTTGTGTTCGTGGTATGGTGTGGGTTTGTGGTATGGTATGAGTAGCATTAATGTTTTATGTTTACATCAGAAAGAGAACCGGTACCATTAATGTGGCAAAAAAAAACTGTACACGTTTGTGCATTGCGCTTTTGCATGCGTGATTGCGTGTGTGTTTGATTGGTACACATAAGAATCTCATTGTGAGACGGAGCAAGCTTGAAGTGAATATGCTGGTTAAAGGTTCAATTCCGACACCTCCACAGTGGGACAGTTGTGATTGGACATTCGCACGGACACCTTTACAGTCACCACACACACTCACACACACTGAGACTGTGAGCTACGGCTTGGTAAATAAGGAAATGAGGGTTTTCATTTTTCATCGTGGGCTGCTATTATAATGTAATACCATGCTGATAATTCTTCTGTGCTGATTTATGGGTATTGCTTCATTTTCTCATTCAGCCTAGTTGGCTTTGGTGGAACTGCTATCATTGAAGTTTGGGGTCTGAGGTTATCAGCGCCATATAGTAATACCACCTACAGTATAACAACATGGTAACACTTACATGAGCACTTATTTTCATTCTGGGGATATAGCAAAGAAAATATTCAGACATTCCACTTCGTTCAGACGCAGGTGCGTTGGACGGTGACAAATGAAGCAATCATGAACAAAAATCTTGCACTCTGCTCTTGCTCAGCAGCATTAGTTTTTTTCAAATTGACATGACGTTTCGGTCCCTCTGGACCTTCATCAAGAGAGTCTTACACCATTGATACCAACATCATCTTATATATACACCCCTTCTATGTTCACAGGTGTGAGACTATCACACTCCTCTGTAGGAGTGTCTCTCAGACAGCGATTGTCTGTGGACTGTGTGTGACTAATCACCCTAACCAGACAATTCCAAACATGGACATGATTACGTGACATCATGACCTACAGACCCAATGTCAACACAACCGCATAGTATACATTTACATTATTTACAGAAATGCACAACTAAGAAATGTGAACATCGGCTTTGCAGCTTTCATAAATCATTCCAACGTGTGCATAGTGTACAAAGTGTATCTTAGATGCACCACCTTGATACTTCATTTAAATTTCCATTCTGGGGATATACCTGATATACTGCAGCTAGAATTGGCATTTATGTTGTCGCTTTATACCTTAAAGCTTTAAATATTAAAAATGTGCTTGCTTTTGCATTGCTTACTTATTCTTAGTTTGTAGATCTGCGTCCCTCCAATGCAATGTGATACATTTTAGGGTTTTCTGTTTTCTCCTTTCTTCAAACTGCAGCAACACAACGCCAACAAAACTAATACATGTTGAATTTCATCTTGAGGAATTTACAGCTAAGCACAATGACATACAGGAAAATGACCGTAGCGACAAATTTAAAAGTGCTGCGTGATCAGTTCAGTCAGTTGTGACGTGAATTTTTAATTAATAAGGTGTTTTGTTATACATTGCCTAAGTGTGATTTACATTGCAATTGGAATTGTTCTGAATCGGATAAATCAACACGTTAATGTTCAGCGTGACGTTAATTGAATCATCATTTAGAAATGAGATCACATACGCACAAATTGAAATGTTATGATTCGTGCAGCACTAGCCCTTAGCCTAATGTTGTTTTTTTGTGCTTATATATGTTTAACTTGTCAATGGCAATCTCGACTAAGTTGTCACCATAACACTTCTAGAAAGCATACCGAAATCAGTAATCAATCAGGGTCATTGTCTCTGAGCTGCATACTGTATATTGTATAAGTCACCACTAGTCACCTAGGTTTTAGGCAGAAATGCTCAGCTGATGCTGTGTGAGGGTAATGTGTGTCTTCTAGCTAAACTCAGCCTATTGCCTAGTCTCCCTCGCTGTCTTAAATCTCATTCTTCCGTCCTCCTGAGTCTTTCACTTCCTGCCGTCCCCCTAGGCCTTGTAAATTTGTCCATTTTAGATGAGCAGGCTGTATAAAGGATGTGCAGCTTAGTACCCTACAGAGGTGTAAGAAAATACACCAGAGTATTGTGATATTGTGTCATATATACAGTTATAAGTTTCCATGTGTTCATGGCTTCATTTTTTTTTGCGTTTAAACTAGTCTGACCGCTAGTAACAGTGTTGTATCTTCAGACATTTGATTCTTACATAGTCGAGTGCAACAGAGCCATAGTAATATTTCTGACCATGCTCAAGTCACTATGACTCAGACATAACCATATAAGGAGATCCCAATACAGGTTGTTATGCCCAAATATGGAGTGTGTTGTCTAACCTCAATGTGTCGTCATGTCATGGCATCTGATGCAAACAAATAAGTCAGCTCCATATATGTATATATATATATATACATATGTACCCATATATGGAGCTGACTTATTTGTTTGCTGTTTTGCTGTTTTTTGTGAGAAGAAAAAAAGCAGGAAATCAAAGAAAGACAACAAGGTGTCTACATATTTACACATAGCAGATCCATCCGAACATTATATACACAAGGTATTAGTAATAAGGTCTATGAGCATAGCAGCTGGTATATACTATTCATAATATAGACATTAAGGTGTAAGAAGGGTATCAGTGCGTTATGCATGAGATTAAGGTGCAGAGTGTCAAGTTTAACCACATAGTCCACAAAAAGTTGCTTTTACTGGTATAATCCACAGGTAGGTCTATGAGGAAAGCAAAACTCCAAGGCCAGCCTCATGACATGCGGTGGTCATGCCTTGTTGGTAATCTGGCCCTTGATACTACGGTAGGCTGCCTTGCCCGGCCGCGGTCGTTGTAGGGGTTTGTGGCTGGGCTGGTGCCTGTCATTGATGATGCGTTGAGCTCCAGGAACTTGTACAGTTCCTGGAGCGAGTGGAGCTCCCCTCCCAATATGCGTTCTGCTGACCGCACCACCTGCTGTAGGTTTTTATTTTCTCGGGCAGTGCAGTTTCGATACCAGGCTGTAACACAGCCTGACAGGACACTTTCAATGGAGCTGTTATAGTACAATCTGAAGATGCGGGGGCTAACTCCGGCGAATCCAGTATAGTTGCTGCTCGGCCTTTTTCCTCATGTGCGTGGTGTGTATCCCACTTGAGATCCTCCTCTGTGTGTACTCCTAGGAACTTGAACTCGCTGACCCTTTCCACTGCAGCTCCATTGACACGTTCCACCAAAAAGTTGGTGGATCAGTTTTGACGGTATGCAAACTGACTCAGGTCAAGGCAGGTAGTGTGGAGCAGATGTATTCTCTCACCAGCTTCTCAAAGCGTGAGAGTGACAGGTCTCCAGTTATTCTGACAGATGTCACCTTGGATTTCTTGGTGATGGACACAATGGTGGACATTTTGAAGCCTGCTGGGACCGCAGCCTGGAAGACTAGCTTGCTAGAATGTTAATTTTGTATAAAGTGTACTACATTTTTTCAAACCTGTGCCTCAAGTCCTGTCATGTACGGCTGATTTTCATAATAGAGAGAGTGGAGATTTGTATCCTTGCATTCCGGCTTCAATCCATACGTGGGCTGCCATTCACTGCATGGCTAAAGCTAAGGAAGCACTTCGCAGAGGTCCTATTTTCCTCTCCAGGGACAAACTGGCTTACTCAATACATCACTCAATGTCTCTGCAAAAAGATTTGCACCGCTCTCTGCTTAATGGAGGGCATCTGTCACCAGGGTACTCGTTTTAAATGAACATATAGCCTAGGCCAGTGGTTCTCAACCTGGGGGTCGCCAAATAATTTGGAGGGGCTCACCAGATACCTTTCTGAATGTGCAAAAAATATAATATTTTTAAAGAAATAAAATATATATATATTTTAATTAAAACAACGTTCATCATTTTCTGTTTTCTTGGTTAATATTTCAGTAAAAGCACAATCAAGAATATTTAATTAGTAGGCAACATTTTTCAGAGGGGAGAGAGAGAGAGAGAGAGAGCGAGTGTGTGCGTGCGTGTGTGTGCACGCACAGCAAGGCTACATAGGCATTCAAGACCAGTCTCTTAAGCAGAGAAGGAAATTGCTTTATTTCTCCCAAGCCTGCATTTAAATGTGTCAAGTAAGTTTGTTGTTCCTGCAGCTGAAAGGCACCTGCGGAATCTTTCAAGTCATGAAACACCCCTATGTCCATCTGAGCGGCCATTTTGGTTTCTTTCCTTCATACTAGGAAATACCTGTGTGGCGTTTGTTTTTCCGCTGCTGTGCTTTGGTCAGTGTTGTAATGAGGGGGCTGGGGGTGGTAGGGGGGTGAAGGAATGTTAGGCATGTGGTTGATCCTGGACAGCCTGTTGTCCCAGACCAAGGAAGCACAACTAATTTGAGTAGTTGTTGCTGTGCCAGTATGGCCACTAGGATTCATAGGCACTGATGCATTTATGAACCCCCCCCTCTCCGCAGTCCGCACTCCCCAGGGCTTCATAATTATGGAGGGGTGTGTGTGTGTGTGTGTGTGTATTATTGTTGGGTTTGGGGTCAGTTGAACACGTTTTTGCTGTGGATCGTTGCTTTGAAAGATTCCACATGCGGGTAAAGAAAAGACACCACACACGTGATTGGTTAATTAATTCCTGTCAGACTTGCGTTGCTCTGAATTAAAGCCGTGAGGTGCATTATCAGGAATGCTGAGATGATTTGTCAGGCTCACAAATGTTGGTAAGGCCCCCTGGGAAATGTCTCATTGTAGGGCTGTCACGATTATGAAATTTTACTTGACGATTAATTGTCACATAAATAATTGCGATTGACGATTTAATTGTGTTTTTGTCGTTTAACCCATTAAGACCTGAGGCCGATTCTACGAATGTCTTCTAAATCCCAACAGTATTTTGAAAAAACGCATGTTTCTATATCAGTGGTGCTCAAACTTTTTCATGTCAATGACCCCCAAAATTATATGTATTTGGCTGCCGACCCCCATCTCAAAATATTTTGTTCCAGGGACCCCCCAGAAGCAAAGATTTTAGTTAAAAATGTTAAATGTTAAAAACAATATATATTAAAAGATTTGCACACATTTTCATAATTTTCCAAAAATGCCAGATCTACAAGCTCATAGCGCAGCACTTGGTGCCGCGCTATGAGCTTGTATATCTGCTATTTTTTAATAGCCAAAGTGTAAAATAATGCTTTTTAGCTCAAATCAAAAAGTGACACAGATGCGTTCCATGTCTTAATGGGTTAACACTAGAACATACTGTTTGAATACATTTTTTATTTCTGTTTGGCTTTTAGGCTCAGTGCAGATATGACAAAATAACTTAAATGTACAAAGAAATTGACTGACATATTTAATAACTACGATTATCTCAAACAACTTTGATTAGGCGATCATGTCATTATTTTGACAGGCCTAGTGCTGTGCTACAGTTCCCGTATTACTCCCCACTAACTTGTGTGGGGTGCATTTCTGTATTTTCGGCCGACCACTCTCGCTCCCCTTTCTGAAGTGCTTCAGAGTAACAGCATATCATTATGTATTTAAGTGCATGCTACTTGGCTGCAAACTCAGTAAACTATTGGTGAAAATGGTTCTGCAGTTAGTGTTAATGTCTGTACACACCGGGGGTGTTTATTTTGTGTGTACCAGTACTGTAACATTACTTGTTAGTCAACATTTATTTTGTCCTATTTTCTTGATGCTAAAACATCAATGTGGTATTTGTGATTTCGCAAGTTGGTGTTTATTTCAATTTTGAATATTGAATTAACATTAGAAAGAACACGTCTGATTTAAGTTTTGCTGGTGTCAAGAGGCTGAGTGAAAAAATAATGTAAGAATTTGTAATGCATTTATTGTCAGAGCTCAGAACCTTTTTTTACTGAAGTTTGAGAGGGTTGAAAAAGTGCACTCGGTAGAGTTGGTATTGAAAACTTTGCTTGGTTTCACACCAAGGGACCTGATACACTCCAAATAAACCCAAATCTCAGTTGTCAGAGTTGGCACATACAGCGATCCACTTGAGAATCACACCTTTTACAGCAATTTAGCATTGGCCTGCTTTTCAACACTTATTTTCCAGGCGATAAGGCTCCAATCATTTTCCTGCTTTTCTGTCCAGCGATTGGGGCACCTCCTTCTGGCTGGGCCCCGCTCTCGCTGTGCATTTGGCAAAGGTTGGGTTAGACATTACTGACCCAGAGTGGTTTATGCTGTTCTCTGCAGACCTCAAACCAAGAATCTACTGATAACCCCCACTCTCCCTGTGCACAGCTAATTGGTGCTGGAAGGACCACAGTGGTGAAAAGTTGACTGTCTGTCGACTTCATGACCAGGAGTTTAGAGCGACAGCCAAGGGGAGTGCAGAACCCGTGTTGCATGCAGGCCTGCTCCTAAAATAATCTCCTGTTGTACACCAAGTAGCTAGATAGCTAGCATGCATTCTGGTGCAGTGCCATTGTGACACATTGTGTACAAATTAAATTGTGTAATCTAATTTGGTTACACAAATATCTATTTGTCACTCTATTATCTTCCGCTCTCTCTCTCTCTGCTTTTTTCCCTGGTGCAGCTGGGGGCATCAGACAGCAAATTCAGTTCAGGGAGGCATTCATCCAATGCTATCTTAAAAACTAAATAACATTCGCCCCAATTTACTACCCTCATGTGTACTGTGGTCCCTGTCATTGTCACCCCCCAGTGTTTGTCCTTTAGAAGGTGTTTTTTTCAACCTTTTCAGGCTGTGACCCCCCAAAATAATCATATTTGAACTGGGGACCCCCACCCCGATAAGCACTTGGAATTGTAGGAGTAGAGGCATTACATTTTGTTTGACTCTGTTCCACAGATAAATATTGTGTAAATAGTCCATCTGCAAGTTCACACCGCCTCGCAGCGCAAGGCGTTGTGAGCTTGTAGATTGGCCATTTTCACAAATTTTCCCTTTTTCTTAAATTTGACAATTTGGCCAATGTTTGACCAATTTTTATAGTCTTTATAGCGAATGGAGGATTGCATAATCTCCTCTAAATACCATCCCCGGCCAACCAGTAGGCCACATTCCCCTGTCGTTCTCCAACCACAAGGTCCCGGCCGAGGTGGAGGCGATGATGTTGCCTCAGAGCTTGGACTCTGTGGGGGTGGGAAAGCATTTACCTTATCTGATGTATCTTTGACAGAACTTGTAAACATTGCTTGTATACTCAGCTTGTCGCACATAACTGTGTCTCGCTGTTTAAATGTTAAAATGCAATGTGCAGAGGGTTATAACTACTGAATTCTTATAAGATGGGAAGCTGCCAAATTTACAAGTGGCAATCTTTTTGCATTTCGAGCTGAATGCACAGTGCATGGCTACATTTTTTTTCGCATTGAACACTGAAACAATGAATATAGATTTTACTTCAGTTTGGTTTCTTTATTTGCTTCATAATCAGAAATTGCACAGGGCAGATATGACAAATAACTTAATATACAAAGACATTACTGATACATTTAATACTTTTATACTTTAAAAAAAAATTAAGTTAGCAGAAATGGCAGATCTACAATCTTACAACACATCACGAAAGCTATTTTATTGGAAAATGTTTGAAATTAATTGAATGTTTGTGTGTGTGTGGGGGGGGGGGTAATAATTGGGGGGGGGGTAATACTTGTGACAGGCCTAGCCTTATTGCATTTACCCCCTAAATAACTACACTATTATAAGGTAAGATTTTACAATTCCCAAGCTTAACTTAAAAAAAAACAAAAAAAACGTAACTTAAATTTATTGTTAGGTTTCTGAGCCTTTGTGACTCTACCTCTAACTTATCCCTGCCCCCATTCTCTCACCAAACTATGTACAGGTTGTTTTTAAAAACCACTTTAACAACGCTATGGCAACCAGTGTGTGGATGAGCAGGTTGTGTCTCATTATTGGAAAGCGAAAGTGAGCACAGCTACATAGTTTTAAAGTACACCAGCTTCACCTTTTTTATATCTGGAGGATTTTGAGGCAACACATCAAGTAAACTGTAGCCATGTGAATCAAGGGTTCCCTAGCCATGTGGCCCATAGTCAGGAGCGTATCTCCCGTTTCTGTAGCGTGAGGCAGCTTGATGTTCAAGCACACCCTGGACATGACGCCAGTATGTTGCAGGGACTTACCCCCAATCCACCCCTTGATGCCTCGTGCCAAGCAGGGAAGGCAGTGGGTTCCATTTTTACAGTGTTTTGTATGATTTGGACTGGGATTGAACCCCGACTTCCCAGTCTCAGGATGGACACTATAACCACTAGTCCTCTGAGCTGGTCTTACACATCGACTGGTTAAGCAGGAATGCACTGTACTCCCTTAATATTCTATGATCCCGAATGGATCCCGCACCTATAACTTATTGAGGTGTGTGACGGTTCCCTGTAGTGGGCCTATGTGTAGTTTTCTATATGTATTTCACCTTGATGTTTCACTTAGGTTATGTGGTTATGACTATGAGTTCAGTTGTGCATTTGCTTCGGCCTTCTAATTTTGTGTTTCTCATTGGTTCCTAGGACTTGGGGAGCAGTGTGTGATGACAATCAGGCTAATTGGGGAGCACTTGGGCCTGAGTGCTCACGCCCCTTTAAAAAGCCTGCTCCCCAGTCCTTTGGCAGATGCTTGATTTTTGCACCTCACCCACATGCACTCCTTCCAACTCATGCATACACGCATTACGCATACACCGTACTGATTTCCACACGTCATCTGTTAATTCCTAGTTTGTTTATTTGGTTTAGATAATTTAATAAATACTAATTTACTTTTTGAACTGCGTCTCCCCTGTTTTTTTATTGTGCGCTCCGGTACCCCTAGGCCAGGGTCATAACTGGCTGAGAGTGTGGCCATTGATTGTTGTAAATGTGTTGGCACGTTTCAATGGATTAAAATCTAATCAGCGGGTGACATGGCAGCATCTTTGTGCTGTGTGTGCATGTCCGAACGCGAAGAAGACCACCCCCCACCCACCCTACTCAAAAGCATGGATTGGTGATGTCGATCGTGCAGGTGTAGCCTGTCAAACAGCATTATCTGAGTATTTGAGTGACACTTTCTACACTACACACATGCACCATGTCAGTACCTTGTGTGTGTGCTCCCAAAGGTGCATCATCCCCCACACACATGCCCCCCCCCATATATGCACACACGCATCAGACACACCACCTCCAGGTAGACTATACAGTATGACTATTATAAAAGTGATTGATTTATAATAGTCTGAGTGACAGCAGTGGATTGGATTGTGTTAACTTGTAGCCTCAGGCTGTGATTATATGCTCCAGTTTCAGGCACAACTACACGCTCCTCTAAGGACTGCAAACGCAGGATTATGGTTATCTGCAGATGTGCATGGGCTTGTTCTTTAGACTTTATTTAGACTAGAAAGTCTAAATAAGGACGGGAATCGTCAAATCAGGAAAATTGCAATGACGTGCTTGACACACAAGCATCACGTCAGCTACCCTCATGCGCCGTAGTATTTCAGTTCAGAATAGCATAGAATCGTGATAATTTCACTTCAGTAATGTTTGATGGTGGAAGGAAGAAGAAGAAGCAGGTGGGCAGAGATGAAAAGCAGTTATGACTGAGAGAAACGGCATCATTATCTCAGGGTTTCTCAGGGTCCAGCCATGTCTTGATTCTGTTGTAGGTTTAGTTTGATCTGTAGGGAGAGCGTTTGAAAAGATTTACATACAAATGAAAGACACTATACACAGAGGCCACATCACGTGTGTCTTGGGGGGTGAGGGGAATGCGCGTGTGGCAGCCTGGCAGGTGGAATTTCAAACCCTGGTTATGGGGGAATGGGGAGTTGAAAAGCAAGCTGTGGCATTCTAATGATGCATGCATGCATTGAAAAAAATTTCAACAAAAAGCTAGGGTGGATATTAGCTGTACTCTGGTAGAAGCAACCATTTTACAAATGCACATATTGCACAGTCTTAATTTTGACAGATAATTCTGATTTAGTCTTAGTCTAAAGGTCCTTACACACCGGGGCGAATTCTTCATGCGAATAAATATGTTTCTTTTTTAAACCTTAAAGTCAATGCAAGCGTCCACATCAGTTTCGCGAAGCGAAAAAGCGTCTTTTAATTATTCGGAACGAGTCCGAATTTTGCGTATATTCGCATATTCGCCGGTGTGTAAGGACCTTTATGCTTTGGAATAACACACCATTTAGTTTTAGTCCCATATTAGTCATCTGAAATTGTTTAGTCTAGTCTTAGTTGACTAAATATCAAAATCTTAGTCTTGGTCAATAAAATTAACACTGATATAGCATATGTCATATAACTTTTAGTTTACATCTCTATTCATTTGTGGAAGCAAAGAGTAGTTAACTAATAAATACGCTCATTCGCCAAGACTAATTGTTGTGTTCTATGTGCAGATGAGCCACCCACCAAGTCACACTCCATATTAAAACCTGCCAGGCCAAGAGATTAGGATGTTTTGTTTGGAAGGAGGTCCACATCTGTCACATCTATTTATTTGCATGTTTCTGTGCGTGTATGTCAGCTCTGCTGCAACACACACTGATGGCCGGGTGTGTGTCAGCAGCCGGTGTGTGTGTGCAGTTGTATGGTTGTGGTTTTGTGTGTGTTTGTGCAGACTCGCGAGTGCATTTCCCAGTGAGGAACATTTGTGCATCTGCCAGTCTGTGTAGGGATGTGTGTGTGTGTGTGTGTGAGAGATATAACAGCTGCTGTGATCTTATCGCTCTGCCTTCTTTTATCAACACACTGCATATTCATAAGACATGTCCCATGTTCCTATTCTCGCTCTCGCTCACCCCCCCCAATATTCTCACTCTATCTGATTCAAAATTATTGAATTATAAAATGTAGAATAGTGTGTGCTTAGATTAAATGCCTAAATCAATTTTAGGTATTGGCTAGAAGGGTCCAAATGCGATCCACTTAAAGACCAGAGAGACTTTAAGCATTCATGAAAATGACTCTGGGGCACGATATGGAAACTGCATGTACAGCTAAAGCTAGCCAATCACAAAAATCCCTTTATTCCCTTTATGCTCCAAGTGTTTGATAGCTTGTTTCAAGTTCAGCTCATTCAACTCGTCTTTACCTGCGCGTCACAGAGAAAGCAGTTCAAGACGTGCAGGACCTACACACTCACCTCATTGAAAATTAATTACTCGACGTGTTAAAAGACTTCAATGCAGCAAGCAGCTGAGCTTACCAAAGCCTTCCATATGAAAAGCTTTACTGTTTACAGTTCAGATTAAAAACGGCAATAAAGAGCAATAATAAAGTTTATACCAACAGCAAGAAGTCGCTGACGTAGCTGCCTTTACTCCAGTGTTACTTTTTTAAGTGCCCCCCAGTAGATGGTATAATACAACATGCATTGTACCAAATGTTCCTACCTATGTACAGTATATAATATATTCCAATACTGCAGTGGAGAAATTCAGATGTTAGTGACTTGGTGTAAAATAACATTGATTGCAAATCTTGCATTTATACCATTGTATAGCTATGTATTGAGGTAAAATGTAATGAGATGACGTTTTTTCCATATGATGATTTGTGCATCCCGTGCATGTGCACTGTGCACGTCATAATTCCCTCTCCAGTACTTAAAAACCAAGACCAAGATTATTCCTGTGAAATGTGCAGTGATATTTTGGCATGAGCTGTGGGAAACCTGTGGGAAACCTAAAAGCTGGCTCTTATTTTTTTGTTGCTTTGTGATGCAAAACCTATTTAGGTGTGACCATCTGTGTGAGGTCTCCATCAGGGGTTGAGGTCATGTGTGGGTGGGTGTTCAGGCTTCTGTGCTCACACCAGTCACCAGTGTGAAGTGTGTATTGCACAATATTTCGGTATTATTGGCTTAGAAAACAAGTGTTGGGGGAAATGAATGCAGGCTTCTGCGGGTGTTGTGGAATCGTAACATTGATTCTCAACACGTTCTCTCGGCTGCAGAAGCTGCACATCTTTCATCCTGAAGCTTGTGAATTGCAGACAGTGTTTAATGCCGAGCACATAGCCAGGTATGTCTATATATTCATGGCGCTGTGCTCTCCCGGTCCGAGAGAGGATGTCAAGGACAGATGAGTCTTGTTGTTGTTGTTGCTCTCGTCCCCGTCCCAGTAAACTATCGGCTTCAGGGATCGGTTTGGTTTTATATCACAACTCTGAGCTTTGGCTCACAGGCCCAACAATGGGAGGGGGTGTGCATGCAGGCCAGCAGGCCTTGTTAGTAGTGTGGCCGGGAGGGGGAGGTTCTTCTGGGCCCCCACATATGCATGCGCGCACACACACACACACACACACACACACACACACACACACACACACACACACACACACTCAGCGCACATCTCAGCGCACACAGAGCGTACATCTGTTAGGGACAAAGGACTAGGCATATTGGAGAGGGCTAAAGGGAGGGTGGGGTGGGGGGGAGGCTGTGACCTATGGAAATGACTCTGGGAGCTGACAGGTCCTGCTGAATAAGGGGAAACACAGACACACATAGACACACACACAACACAATGATTTAAGTAAAAGTGTGGGGGCAGGGAAACATGTGGCCAGTAGAATACAGATCTGTACGCAGCGTGTTTATGAGTTAATGTAAATGGTGAATGTTGCATTAATATAGCGTTTTGTCTCCAAAGTGCATTACAATTAGCATTTTTCATCCTCTCATTCACACACATTCCAGTCACGATGCATGACGTGACAACCCTGGGACTTTCCCCAGCATTTGGAACCAAGGAACTGTTGACGCCGTTCCACAAAAGTGGAGACAAATTCGACCCCAATAACTACAGAGGGATTTGTGTAAACATCAATTTCGGAAAACTCCTCTGCTTGATAATTAATCAGAGAATCCTACATTTCCTCACAGAGAAGAATGTCCTTGGCCAATACAGACCATATTTTTAATCATTTTAAACATTAAAACATTTTCAAAAATAGCAGAAATAGCTAAACTCAACGCATTGATTATTATTATCTTTTTGCATGGATTTCCTTCGCCATATGCCTTGGTGGATTGTGGCAGAGTGAACGTATAGCGGGTTCAATCACTTGGCTTAAAATCCTCACTTCTGTTTACGATTTGGAGACGGGGAAAAAATACTTTTAGGAGGTTTTGAAATGGTCGGTTCCTCCTTCAAAGTCCTCCACTGTGACCTGAAATAACCGCCCCGTCTCTTACAGTAAAGAGTCCTTAGGCCTGTCACAGTTATTACATAATCCTCTTAACGCAATAATTTGAGCTAGAGGCAATTATTTTGCTGAATGATTAGAATTGTTTCCATTTATCTTTATAAATACATACAGGATGTAATTAACAGAAATGTCATAATTGTCATTATTATTTCCACGTTGTCCACACTGTTAATCACTTTCAACCAGGGCTCCCCATTTATGTTCCAATGTTGTTTATGTTCCAAAAACACAATTAAATCATTAATTGCAATAACAATTCATTGTCAACTAAAATGTCATGATCGTGACAGCCCCTAAGCGTCACCCCATTGGATGTAATGAGTTTATTATACTACAAGTTCACAGGTAATGTGAGTTGCCTTAACCTTTATTATTATTGTTTCATCCATTAAGACCTGGAATGCATTTATGTCACTTTTTGATTTGAGCTAAAAAAAGCATTATTTTACACTTTGGCTATTCAAAAATAGCAGATCTACAAGCTCATAGCGTGGCACCGAGTGCCGAGCTACGAGCTTGTAGATCTGCTATTTTTGAAAAATCGTGAAAATGTGTGCAACTCTTTGAATATATATTGTTATAAGCAAACATTTTTAACTCAAATCTTTGCTTCTGGGGGTCCCTGGAACAACATATTTTGAGATGGGGGGTCGGCGGCCAAATCATATCATTTTGGGGGTCCTTGAGATGAAAAAGTTTGAGCACCACTGATATAGAAACATAGGTTTTTTCAGAATACTGTTGGGATTTAGAAGACATTTGTAGAATCGGCTTCAGGTCTTAATGGGTTAAATGGTTATCCTAGACTGAGTGTTTGCCCACAGGTTAGAGGTGTCAAGTGTCATGTACTATTTGGGTGACTTTCCAGGAACCGGGTCGCTGTCGCTAGGACTGCCACGATGATATAATGTTAGATGCAGAGGCCAGGTGGTTATACAATGGTGGTGTTTACCATACTTGTATTGTCTAGCAAATGTATTCAGGTCCTACGTACGATGTACGACTTTGTTGAAATAGTTTAGCATTCTATTCAAAAACCAAATGATCAAATGTAATTTGCCAAGTAGTTGTACGGTATATGCACTTTTATGCAGTGTCCCAATGCAACAGTCCCCAACTTTTTTTGCCCCCCGTTGGAAGTACCCCTTCCAATATTTTCAATATATTAGATTGATATTAGATTGTTCATATTCTATTCCTGTTGCTGCCTTCCAAAGTTTGCAGGCACTAGGTACTAGGCAACCTGGCCTGGCAGAGACCTGTTCTCCAAGGAGCACACTTTTCTAGTTTACTGTCTGTTTACGTGCCTGTACTTAACTTTCTTGCCCGCATATGAAAGCTGAAAAGCCTTCAGAGAGAGAGAGAGAAGTGGCACCACATGCATCACCCCATTCAAGTCCCTCCCTGCTGCTGCTATCTGTAGCATCAGAACGGCAGCCAGTGAAAAGATGATTGAAACTTAATGATAGGAGATGAGGGTCCTGATAGCCCATGCCGTTTTCAGTATTTCACGGCTACATTTTGAGGGAAAAGGCAAATTTCCAGACGCAAACAAACACACCAGCATGTGGATGATTGGATAATGGAGTGGTCACTTATGTACACGTTTCAGCGAACTTAACCATGGTTTACCCCATTTGGATTTCACGTGAGAATGAGAATTTTCTATTTTTTGTCGGAATTAAGTCATTTAGCTGAATCAACTATTTAGATGTGCAAGGGTGGTTTATACTTAGTTGCGTGCTGATTTATACTAAGTTCACAATGTGTTGCGTTGTGAGCTTGTAGAGCTGTTTAATTTTAGACTAGGTGACTAGACGGTTACAAAATCATTGTTTAGCCGCCAGTGAAAATAGTCGCGTACATCCCTAATGCTAAATGAATCAAGGCGTATTTGGCTTGTAGATGAATCCAAGTTAATTCAGGGCCATCTCACGTTTTGTCCACTCACCTGACATTGCCCGGCTGCTTGTTTGCTATGACTCAGAATAAGTAATGAATTAATTATTAGCCGGTAAGAGAAGAAGGTTGAGGCCCCTGGGGGTGGGGGGGGGAAACTCTTGTTTTGACTGCAGTGAGTCGAGTGCCAAGTAGGCCACCTGCATACGAAGCTGGATCGCCATTGGCAATATGCTGGGATGGCAGTGAGAATCTGCCTGTGGCTCAGTCTGTTCCACCACATGTATATAAACATGTACTGGTGAAAGAATGTAAGAATAAATGGCTTAACCATTTGGCGAAAATAGCAGATCTTCCAGCTCACTGTGAGTTTCTAGATTGGCTATGTTTATTGCTATGTTTGTTTCTTCCCCACCAAAAATGTTTAGTAAACGGCTGAATGTGTATTGTACTGGCTTGGGCAACAAGTTGACGACATTGAATAGCAACAAGCACTAATGCTTTGTTCTCTCTCTGCAGCATTTTTCTCTCTGTCTCTGCTGCTCTCTCCTTTTCATCAAATACTCTGCTGCTACTGCTGCTGCTGCTGCTGCTGCTGGACACTGTTGAATGCAGGATAATTCACTTACTGCCTCAGATGTTTCTCCTGGTATGTGTGTGTGTGTGTGTGTGTGTGTGTGTGCGGGTACTGTGGGATAATTCACTTACTACCTCAGATGTTTCTTCTGTGTTGTGTGTGTGTGTGTGTGACAGTGTGTATCTGTGGGCAACTGTATGGTCTGTGGGCGGGGTGGTGGTGGTGGGGGGCTTGTAATCCAATTGCTATTGATTTGTGAAATGTGACGCCATTGTTTTGTGCCATTCTTCTGCTTCCCCGTCCTCCTTTGCCATGCATCAATGTATTAGATTAAACTTGATCCTCTCTTTTCATTTGGAGCCTCTCCTGGGGGCTGCCCTGCTCCCCCTTCCACCACTTAACCCATTAAGACCTGGAACGCATCTGTGTCACTTTAGATTTCTTTGGCTATTAAAAAATAGCAGATCTACAAGCTCATAGCGCGGCACCGAGTGCCGCACTACGAGCTTGTAGATCTGCTATTTTTGAAAAATCTTGAAAACATTTTTTTGTGATTTTTTTTTTTTTTTTCAAAAAACTGTTAGGATTTAGAAAACATTTTTAAGAATCGCTTCAGGTCTTAAAGGGTTAAAAGCCCAGCAATCTGTCTCTCCCCCCCCACCCCCCCATCCGCTCTCATCCTAACCCTGTTAAAATCGTGGCCTATTTAGTCTTAATCAGATTGCGTTTTATGGAATCGGGTTGGTCTGGAGGCACTACAGAACTCAGTGACTGCAAATTACATGGCTCTTAGAGATTCCAACGGCACAGAGGAAGTGAATGCAGCCCCATTTCCAGCATCTGTTAAGAGTGTTTTCACGGTCCATTCTTTTCAGCACCAAGACCCGAGTCCCGCATCACGTCTCACTGATATCGATTCATGTTCTCTTTTCAGAGAAACATCTTTTCATTGGTTGCAGCAGTTCTGATGCTGCAGATGGCAGCAGGGCCTTGAAAAGGGGGGGCTAGGCAAGTGAATGTGGTGCCATTTCTCCCTGAAGGGTTTTTAGCTTGCCGGCCGCCAGTGTCCTTCGTATCTCTCTAAAGCAGTGGTTCTCAAACTTTCGTGTCAAGGACCCCTAAATTGATATGTAGTTGGTCGTGGACCCCCATCTGAAAATGTTTTGTGCCAGGAACCCCCCACCCCCCCCCCCAGAAGAGAAAATGTGTGTTAAAATAATTCTAAATTATTCAAACCCTTTCAAGATTTTTCAAAATTTGAAAAGCGTGGCACAAAGTGACGTGCTGTGAGCTTGTATATCTGCTATCTTTAAATAGCCATGTTAACACATTTTGCTGGGGACCCCCTGGAACCCCTCCAAGGACCCCTGGGGAACCCACTTAGATTTTTTTTTTATTAATGTGTATATATATATATTTATTTTTATTTCCTCTTACTTGCAGTTGCTTTGAATGCACTGTAAATTGTAAAAAAAAAACAAGTTTTGTTCTACTACATTTAATCAGAGGCCACTCAACTAATTATAACTAGGTTCTGTTGATAGGCTTTTTAAGTCTTTACATTGAGTACAGACAAAGAGACAAAGAGACAAGTCTGGTCAGCATTGCAGAAAACCCTTTTACTTAATGTTATTCCAAACGTGGGGTTCAGAAACTGCACTGCAGTTTCCTCCTATAGGCCTTCCTACACTCATTTCTTTGGCCCCCTCTCCTCCACTCGCCGTTTACTGAATTGCTCAGTGCTCAGCTGTTGTGTGTTGCACATGGAGAAGCCTATACCGTCTCCTCTTTTGGTGGATAGGAGTGTGTGCTGGATATGGATATGGTTGTGATCCTATAAAAGTATATATTTTAATCTTTGTTATATAGCCTAGACACTTGTGGCATGTTGGGTAAGACTACTAGATGCTCCATTCTTAACGGTGCATATTGAACATTTACTACTGAGAAATAAATATGTAATTGAGACAGAATGAAAGAGATTTTTGGAGGGAATGCGGGCCGGGCATCACTGGGTGGATCTGAGACGGTTTCATCCCACGATAATGGCACACCATTAAAATATTCCACTAGCGTAGGTTGCTACCACGGCACTGTAACAGGCGAAGCACGTTTCAATCGGAATTATTATGCACGGCAGGCAGGTAGCTAGCTCGGGTAAGGATATATTGGGAATGACTCCTCACAAAGGAGTTGGACGTGGAAATATAACCAGTGCTCTCTTGCAAAAAGGATGCATGTATTAGCCGAGGGGTGTGATAATTGTGATTTTAATCAACTCTGAAAATGGGATCAAGAACGTAATATGGAAGGGATCCAACCCAGGATGTTACCGTCATAGAGTTGACGCAGTGTCCGGTCAATTACTGGCATGCCCCTTGTGTGGCATTGACAGTGTTCCGCTGTACCCTGCAGTGGTGGAAGAAGTACTGAGATGTTATACTTACAATTACTTACTTTTAATACCACAATGTAGAAATACTCTGTAAGTAAAAGTCCTGTATTAAAAAGGTACTCGAGTACAAGTACAAAAGTGTTTGCATCAAAACATACTTAAAGTACACAAAGTAAAAGTACTCATTATGCAGAATGTCCCATTCCACAAGTTTTGTGTACAAATCTTTGGAAAATATCAGCTACTGTATATGAAAATAGCCGATCTACAAGCTCACATGGCGACGTGTTGTGAGCTAGATCGGCTATTTTCATATAGCTGATGTGTATATATATAGGGCTGAGGTGGTTAATGCATGTTTTAATTCAAATCTACAAAGTAACTAGTAACTCCAGTTTTCAAATAATTGTAGTAGAGTAAAAGTACAATATTGTCCTCTGAGATGTAGTGGAGTTGAAATAAAAGTATTGAAAATTGGGCTATGCTCAAGTAAAGTAGAAATGCCTCGAAACTGTACTTAAGTACGGTACTTTGAGTTAATGTACTTAGTTACATTCCACCACTGGTACCCACTGGAATTCAAGCTGCTATATTTGCCTTCCTCCTTTAAAACAAACCACATGGCTTGTCTTCAGTGCGTATTTCCAGTATTGATCCTCTCTCGGCATCAACACAATCGGTTTCCAGATCACTGCTAAATCGTCCCTGCTGGAAACCTATTAAAAGGTTCCAAAGTTTGGTTGATTTGGGGTCAGTGTTTGTTCCACCAAGCCGAGCAGAAAGAAGGCTGGCGGGCCTAAACTGTCTGCTTTTAATTCAGTAGTACTGTGTGGATTGAGACAAAGGAGAACACAGAGATTGATGATAGATAGAGACCATCATTGATCCCTGTGGGGAAATGCAGGTGTTGTATCAGCAACTGGGAGTAAGCATTAAACACAGAATAGGTACAGGTTAGCGTAGAGAGATAATAATAATGATAACATCTAAATGAAATTACATTTGTTTTGCTTAACAAGGTTGCTTAACAGACTTATAATAGATTTGTGCTCATGACTGTTAATTCGGTTATTTTATGTATTTATTAATTTGTTTATTTAGTTACAGCTTGCCCTGCGTTGCCCTCCCAAACGTGAGTGTGTGTGTGTGTGTGTGTTCTGTGTTGTGTGTGTGCAGGTTCGCTCACTCAGTTAACTCATTCAGTACCAGACTTATTTCTGTCTGTGTGGTCCCAGTGCCAGGATTTTGGATGAAAACAAGCCTGAGCTTTTACCAAAAAAAGAACGTTGTGTTAAGAGTTGTCATTTAATTCAAATCAGTGGTGCACATGCATCGATTGTCTAACTCAGTGGTTCTCAACCAGTGGTCCGGGGACCACCAGTGGTCCTTGAGGGGGTAACAGGTGGTCCCCAGCTTAATGATGGAGAGTTGGTAACCAAATAGATCTTTAACTCTTGAGAGCGTAAAATGAAAGCAAATGGACCCTTACCGGTCTATTTGCTTTCATTTTGCACTCTGAAGAGTTAAAATAATGTTAAACATCTGCATTACTCAATTAAAAATTGTTATTTTGATCAACATTTGCCTTTTATCTCTCCTACATGGTACCACATCAACACAGCATGGAATTGTGGACAAAATCGTATCCAATGATAACAAAATATTCTAAGTTTTGGGTCTGAGAGACAAAAAAATCTGATCAAACAGTGGTCCGTGGCTCAAATGCCGAATAAATAATGGACCTTGATATGAAAAAGGTTAAAAACCACTGGTCTAACTTGTTGAATTCAGCTGAAAACGTATATCGGTGTTTGTGATTAGCAGCACTGTGGTTTCATATGCAAGCTTGTCAACACAACGACACAGTACAACTCTGGACTATTGATGGACGGTTGGATGCTTCTCGTCACAAAGCTTACATTTTTCACCAGGGTTGGGATCCGGAACCGGATCCAACATCAAGGAACCGTAATTGGTTCCATCACATTTGGAACCGTTTATTGGAACTGGTTTTATCACACTGTCAGAGCTGGTAATGTGTTGACTTCCTCTCTGCTATACAATTACAATACCGGTGGTTCTCAGACTTTCTTTTATTTCAAGGACCACCATAACTCAGGGTTACAGACCTGTAATTGTCCATTTGGAACCCCCTGCAGGAATCATTAAATGGAACCGTTAAGGAATCGGACCTTTAAGAGGGAATCGTTAAGGAACCGGAATCGTTAAAATCCGAAGATCCCCCCCAAGTACATTTCACTGTCTTTTCATGACATTTTTCGTAATGCTGCACGGTCTGACAATAATGGATGCCCGAATCCTCAGGGCAAGTTAAAATAACCGGGAGCTTGTAGATCGATGCAACACGTTGTGAACTTGTAGATCTGCTATTTTCAATATTTACGAAGATTTTTTTAAACGTTTTGACTATAATGACTTGCCCAAAATAGTGATTGATTTTCAATTGATCATTTTATGTATTATTGTTTTTGCTCAGTGTCTCTGTGGCTACTAGCCAGGCAGTTGTCAGGAATAATAGACATGTAGCCTATTTGTTCAAGGTTGCTACAACAGGAGGATAAGTGGCTGTTTAGTTTATCAAACCAAGTGACCTTTCTTTCCTCAGATTAATATTTTGACATTCTTATGCTTTATTTCAGATAGGGCAGTATAGAGTAATAATTTATTAAGCACCTTTCGAAACAATGTTACAAAGTGCTGTACACAATATAATTAAAAGATTAAGATTAAAAAAGTTAAAAGCAGGGTATAATAACACAATATTGCAATAATACAATACAACAAGGATTAAAGCAAAACATTAACCTGTACAAGTGAGTCAGGTAAAAACTTAATGAGAGAAAATGCTTTGTCTCATGAATGAAGCCAAGGGCAGAGAGAGAGGAGAGGCCTACACGGCAAGACGGGGGTCAAATTACTTTATAATTAATTATTGTACATTACACTCTGCCTGGGTTGTGCTTCAGGATGAAAACACGTTCATTACTAATGAACACATCACCGGCAACAAGTTCTATTATTAAAGGTAGGGTAAGTGATTCTCTTTTGTTGAAACAAGTGCTAAATAGCTCTATATTCTGATCAGTAACAGGAGTCTCCATGACTCTCCAGTTCTTTGTTAAACCGAAAATGCATGTTCAGTTCGGGATACCGATTTTTATCCAATCAGGATAGAGAACTCAGACAGGATACAGATTAAACAAGTGACATTGGAAGTGATGACACAAAGAAATGCGCAGACAAAATCGGAACTGGAACACTATAAAAATGAAGCTGATAAATTGGGTACTCTCTCCTGATTGGCTGAAATGTTGCCACCTACCTGAAAATGTATTTAATGTTTATTAAAGAGCTGGAGGGACAGGAAGACCCTAGTTTTAACCAAAACATATCACGTACCCTACCTTTAGTCTGACAATTCTGTGCTCACTCAAAGTCTTGCTTAATAGTAAATAGTTCTCCTTGCAGTAGAAACCCTTGAGCGGAAAAAAAGTAATATTGAAAACCATTTGAAACTGTAGAAAAGTTCAACTCGGGAGTGTTCCTTTTAGATTAACTTTCATTCTGAGGTTGTTTTTTTTTGTTGTCTACTCTGTACTAGTGTGCCTTTTTAGATTCTTCTACTCAACAAGGCCAGATGTGCCTCAAAATCCACATCAGCTGTCAGCTGGCTCCGCTTTACTGGCCGGCCCGGTCCCGTTTGATCCTCCAAAAAAACAGTGAAGTTTCCCTCTCGTCAGTGCACACTCGCGGGCCCCGGGGGCCTCTCCCCAACACCTCCCATCTGCCGCTCCATTAATTAGGACGGGGAAAGAGTGAGTGAGCGAGCGGGGCGTGGATCCGAACCCGCCGAAATGATTAGCGTTAGCGCGGCTCTTCTCTTCATAGCCAGTATTAGCCACCGCTCAGACAGCTGAACGGGGGAATGTGTCTGAATGAAGCTGTCGGGGGACGGAGAGACAGCTGGGAAGGGAGGGGGTCAGCCGAGGACAACTCTTGACTCCAAAATGATTTCAGTTTGTTTGAAATTCCGAAACCTCACTGCTTGAGGCCAGAGCCTGCCTGACGTACCCCCTCAGTCTCCACTCATACACACATACTCCCCCCACCCCCTCAACACTCAGGAAAAAAAGGAGTTGTGCGTTTCCCTATACATCTTTACAGTTGTTTTAATTCATTTAGACCTGAGGCTGATTCTACAAATGCACACTTTGAAGCTAATTTTTTTTTTCAAAAATGGCAGATGTACAAGCCCACAGCGCGAAGTGTACAAGCCCGCAGCGCGAAGTGATGCGCTGTGAGCTTGTATATCTGCTATTTTGGAATAGCCAAAGCAAAAATCTAAAATGACACGGATGCTTTCTCGTTTTTAATGGGTTGATTTGGTCCGCCGTCCTTTGCGGTATTTGTCACTGTATATTCGCATATACGACAAACTGAGGTATCTAAAATTGAACCCATCCTAAGTATCCAGAGCTACGGGGGGCAGCAGTTAGGGGTTAAGTGTCTTGCTCAGGGACACCTCGACACGTTGCCGGGGTCTCGAACCATGGGACCTACTGCTTCAGTTCCCAGGCTACGGCCAACCCCCAACAAACAGTTGTGTGGTATCAATCAGTATACTCGTCAGTTGATTGACATCGTGAAAATCGGACACAATTCATTTGGAGCTCTATTGGCGCGCACACACACACACACACACACACACACACACACACACACACACACACACACACACACACACACACACACACACACACACACACACACACACACACACACACACACACACACACACACACACACACTTTAAATGGCAAATATCGACTTCTGCCCTCCCCGATCTCCTCGCTCATTCGTTCTTGCTTTTTCGTGTTTCTGCATCTCCCCCTCCATTGTTATGAAGAGAGAGAGAGAGAGAGAGAGAGAGAGAGAGAGAAGGGGGAAGGAAGGACGGACGGACAAGTGCAGTGGGAGATATAATTAGGGAGCAGGGAGAAGAGGAGAGCGATGGGCTGGGGGATGGATTTTGAGGGGGGCGTTTGGCCGGCTGCGCATTGTTGGCCCGTTGCCTTGTTACGGCATGTGGGCGTGAAATTATGGTGTTTAATGGATTAGACTAGAGCACTGTTGTTTCCCAAACAGTGGGTCGGGATCCATGTTTTTTTTTAATATTAAATATTATATATATATATATATATATATATATATATATATATATATATATATATATATATATATATATATATATATATATATATATATATATATATATATATATATATATATATATATATATATATATATATATATATATATATATATATATATATATATATATATATATATATATATATGTCACAGTACGTTTGGAGAACCAGTACGATTGAAGACAGAGCGCTCGTTTTTAGGCACGGGGCTCCTTCGGGGCGAGGCGGGGCTTTTCGAGACAGGGTTTATTAGCGAGGCTCGCGAGGAGGAGGAGGAGGACGGCGCTGCGAGGCGGGGGGTTATTACGCGAGGCTCGCGAGGAAGAGGAGCCTCCTCCTCCTCCTCGCGTAATAACCCGTCCCGTCCTCTCCTTCTCTCCTTCTCCTCCTCCGAGGAGGAGGAGAAGGAGAGCGCGGAGAGGCGGGGCTTTGATGCGCCGACGGAGACCTGTCTTTTGTTGTTCCCCCCCACATAGCAACCAGGAAGCTACGCTAGGGGAACCATAATATCTATGAGGGGAACGCTGAACACGCGTTCACACGCACGGCGCGCCGACTTAGTGGAGCTTGAGGCCGAGGAAGCGCGCCCTCGCGCCTCCAGGCGCGAGTGCCCGCGGTGACCGGCCGACGCTCCACTAGTCGACTCAGCGCCGTTTGATTTGTAAACCGATAGGGACAGAATAGTTCTTTTCATGGATCACTGTGTGTGTGTGTGTGTGTGTGTGTGTGTGTGTGTGTGTGTGTGTGTGTGTGTGTGTGTGTGTGTCAGGGAGAAAGTAAAACAAAAGCCAGAACACAATAAAAGTATCTAAACAGTCCTGCTTTCAATAAACCAAAAAAAGCATGAGCGCGAGCGCGCGTGTGTGTGTGTGTGTGACTGTGTGTGTGACTGTGTGTGTGTGTGTGTGGCCATATATGTTTGTGCACAAGCCTGGCTTGTGGCTCCCTCTAGTGCTGGGTGGGTGGTAAAAACGAGCGCGCTTTCTTCAATCGTACTGGTTCTCCAATCATACTGTAACATATATATATATATATATATATATATATATATATATATATATATATATATATATATATATATATATATATATATATATATATTCTAAATATTAAAACAATTATATTAATCACAACTTTTCATCAATTAAATGAATTCCAACTTATTTCAAAAGTATTTCATGAATAAAATAATTTCTATAAATAAATAAACAAAGCGTTTTAAGATACAGCGAAAATAGCAGATCTACAAGCTCACAACGTGGCGCAAAGCAACCCGTTGCAAGCTTGTAGATCTGCTATTTTCACTAGTTTGGGTCCCGGGCAAACGTCTAATTTCTCTTTTGGGTCTTGAGCTAAAAACAGTTTGGGAACCACTGGACTAGAGCATTGCAGCTCAGGCTGGACACAGGACTAGCTAGCCGTGTGTGGGTGGAAGGAGAGCTAGCTAGGAGCTACCGTGGGCTGTACAGCATGACTGCATTTTGCTAGCTATTAGCTATACTATAATGGACTGTGTCCGCCGGTGAGCGACCCCCAAGGCAGTTGAATTAAAAACCCTGCCCCCCAGTCGCTGTGATTGGCTGAGATGTGAGATGGAGAGTGCTCGTTTTGGTTCACTTCATAACATATTCTGTCCACCGACCTGTGAAAATTCGGACCATCGACTGCTCGGTGTGGGGTGGGCACTCGCTCACCTAGCCGCTCACTCAGGTGCTCAATGATGTGATCAATCCCATCGCCCAGAGCGACGGGTCATTGGTGTTCTAGGTGGAGGAGAGTAATCTATGCTCACAGACACAGTTAATGTGTGATCTCTTTCATTTTCCTTTTCACTTTACTTTGCCTTGTTGTTTTTGCATTGAGGATGAATGTTTTGCATTGATCCTCTTTGATCTTCTTTGATCCAACATCATCGTCTTCCAGATAACCTCTAGCACTACTATTCTGGTTGGTACGGGCTCAGTTTGTTCCACCTAAACCTAGCCGAGAGGAGGCTTATGGGCTAAAGTTTCTGCTTAACAATCATCACAATCACTATTTTCAATTTCGGCTTCCCACAATTACATGATCAACTGATTATTGCGATTTTAAAAAGGAGTATTAAATTGATTCCCCCAAGTTCAGCTGTAATAATGCGGGAGATACCTCGCGCACACAGTGATTTTGATAAAATCGTCTACGTGAATGCGGTTAAGGACTGGCTCCGAAGTGCTGCATTCAATTTTCTATCCGTGTGCTGCCTCTCACTCTCTCTGCGAGACTACTTCGACACTGGAAATAGCAGATCTACAAGCTTGCAGTGCATTGTGAGCTTGTAGATATGCTATTTTCGGCACATGACACTATCTTATGACGAAGTATATAAGTGTGGCGTTTACCAGCCGAAGTTACAAAAACGTCAAAGCCACCTTGCAGGTACAATAAATGGAGTGAAAGTTATATTTTATATTTTGAAAGTTATATTTTCAAACTCATAGAAGATGTCCTGAAGTGAATACAAACAAAAAATCTTAGTCTGAAAAGATGTGTTAATGTAGCACAATGTGGTTTAGTCTTGTGTTGTTTTGGTATTTATTCTAGGAGATAGCAATAGAAATATCTTTGTCACCAAACTCACGTGATCTCGAGTCTGTCTGTTCTCAGCCAGCCACAAATGCTGCTGATATCTAGCTACTCTTTTTTTTATGGTTCAAATTGCAGAGACGCTGTTGCGCTTAAAGAGTGCTGCATCTCCAAGAGAACATGTTCATCTTTACTAAAAGGACATGGTTTCTTCTCAGACGTTGAGGACAGAGTAGCCCGCAGTGCTAAAAGCAGGACAGAGGCAGCATAAATGATGGGTGGTTTTAGTGAGTGACTCAACTTTACCTTTCCTCTTGTCCATAAAAGAGCAGCTCCTGTATTCTAGCTCTTAATAAGCCATCTGTCCAGCTTCAACTCCAGTTTGCCAGGTACCCACTTGAAGGCCACAGGGCATGCAAGTAGGGTTGCTGCAACTATCAATTCTTAGTTCTATAGATTACTTTCGGGGTTAATCTAATAATCGTGAAGTGCGTTTTTTAAATATATTTTCAAATATATATATATATCAGCGAATCAATGCAAAACGCTGTTGTACAAAAACAGCCAATCTACAAGCATACAATGCATCGCTATACGACAGGTTGTGATTGATTGATTGAATACTTTATGAACACGATTTACAGGTAGTACAGTCAAAGGTTATGCTAAAATAATAACTCAAAAAGCTTGTTTCCATTATGGTCCATATGGAGGTCTTCTATTTCCATTACATTTGAAAATCGGTTACTTTTATTAACTTTGTATGTATTTATTAAATCATCATTAGTTTGATTAACTGTTGAGGCTTTTTTTTTTCACTTACACTACCAATGCCAAAAGCTTGGCAAATGTTTTGATTTTACACAAAAGACCTATCCTCGCGTTCTCTCACTCACTGTGTGTCCCTTCCCCCCCTCTGTCCTGTGTTTGGCCAGTCGAAGAGGCCCTTACCCAGCAGCCCCTCTACCATTTTTTCCACTGTTTAAGCTGTGTGTGTGTGTGTGTGTGTGTGTGTGTGTGTGTGTGTGTGTGTGTGTGTGTGTGTGTGTGTGTGTGTGTGTGTGTGTGTGTGTGTGTGTCACCCCTGAGAGGCCTCCACTGACCTGAAACACAGCGGTATGCGAGACTCACCCGCCACGACACACATACAGAGTGAAACGTGAACGAGGCAGTTCACACAGCAACAGTGTAGGCTGCAAGTAAAGTTGAGAGAGAGAGGTCAGCAGAGTTAAGAGATGAAAGAGAGAGAGAGCAGCGGAGTTGAGAGACGAGAGGGATAGATTGAAAAAAAGAGAGCGGAAAAAGCAAATGAAAAACAGGGAAAGGACTGGATCAAGAAGAGCCACTACGGAGAGAGCTCAAATTCCCACATTACCCAACTGTTTACACAGGCACGCAAGCACACTCACGCACACATGCACGCCACACTAGAGCTGTGTTTTGGCACGAATCCGCCGATATCTGTGTCGTCATGATAACACAGGTCACGATTCAATACATCGTGATATATTGCGATATTGTTAGCACACACACACACACACACACACGACAAGGCATGAATTAAGCATAACGTCATATATCTGTTAGCTGTTGTTAGCTTGTAGCTTGCAGATCTGATCTACAGATGTCGTGCCATGAAAGAATATATGGAAAACGGTGTCTCTGTAACATTCAATATCAAATAGCACACCTTTTTGTGCATTTCCAGACAGGAAACACGCACGGGTCGTACGCACGCACACACCGACAGACAGGCAGACCCACTTAGTGCCAACGTTTTTGGTCGAGGGGAAGACATCCAGACCGTGGGCTGTAGTGCACACACAGACATTACAGCTGCACAGTTGTTTGCCTGTGTCTGCCTGGCTCGGCGCACACAGCATCGTTGCTTCATGTTTATTCAGTCTGCAGTGCGTTCTAGATCAGTGGTTCTCAAACCTTTCTTTTATTTCAAGGAGCCCCCTCCTCTAGTTTGGTATGCATGATTAGGCCACAGACCCCCGTAACTCTTTTAGAGTGTACAAATGGAACCAAACGGACCCGTAAGGTCCTCTCTGAGTTACAGGCATATAAGGGTCCATTTGGTTCCTGACTATCAATCCTTTAGAGGGACCCCCCTCATTTGAATGCCACATGCTCGTCTATAATGACCTGGCTTTGTGTACTTGCTGCGCTCATGATGCAGTGCAGTGGCTGAGTTTTGTTGTTAGCCAGTGCATAAGCGAGAGGTACCCTGTCCTTATCTTTTTTTTTTACCCTTTAAGCTCACTGGCATTGGCGTCAAATAGGGGAGGGGTGATAAAACGTTCTCTGCAGTGGATCACAATGAAATTGATGTTGATAATAATGATGCTTTGGACATTAATACGATTCTTAGAGGAGGCATGGCAGTTGCTTTGAAGAACGATGCACCCGTAACTCACAGCCTGGACAATTCACTTTATGGACGTCTTGGTGTATGTATGTGAATTATGAGTGAGTGTCTTGTAAGCCTGTGTATAGCCTGTATCAATCAATCAATCAATCAACCAATCAAAATACTCTATGAATTGATGATCCATCACACAGCAGAAATAAATGCAACAGCCAGTTAGACTGCTTTTTTTTTTTAAACCTCGGAAACACATAGAGGGCGAACCGTCATTTTCCGAGGTACAATACAAGCAATGCAGAAACAAACTAGTTATATTCTAAACCAAGCCATGTTTGCACAGTTAATATTTACCTTTTTATTGTATTTTCTATGTTATTAAACTAATATTCTATAGTTTAATTAATGAACCCTCTGGTTTCCTTATTATATGTTTTGCCATATCGGCCAGTTGATTTCAGAATCTGTGATCAGAGTTTTTATGTTAGGAAGCAGTGAATGGCTTTGCGCAGCACCGCTACTGGGGCTTTCTAACTTTGCATAATGCAGTCTGTACTTACAGATCGGACATGCTCCCACGCACACACACTCAGACCTGCACAAACACTAACATTTACATATTGCTGCTCGCAGGCTAGGATCACTGGTTACACAATCTGGGAACCCATTCGGTGAAAACCGAATGGGTTCTTTGGGTTTTTTGCCTCTGGGGGCACCACCTCCTTTTTTGTGTAGGGACAGGAACCATTTCTTTGTCCACTTCCTCCCAGGTGCTTCTGTGTTTATTCTTCATAACAACAACACTACATGTTTAGGGTAGCGGTGCTGACAGAGTCTACTGGTAGCAAAATCTGTCTTGAGAAATGACTGGTTACAATGCACTTTATTAGACGCACGTTCTGGGTGTACCTGTCGTGATTTTTTTCGCTATCTCTCACACACACACACACACACACACACACACACACACACACACACACACACGTATATCTTTGTTGAGTCTGTCGGCGTGGGCGCCAGTCTCCATAGATTATCGCGAGCGTCTGCACATAGTATCTCCTCTCTCTGCAAGCCTGGCCCCGTGCACGTCTGCCCTCTACTTGTCCCGACCTATCACGTCTGCCCTCTACTTGTCCTATCAAGTGGAGCCTTGGGATTGCTATTGCATGACCCACTCACTGCCTCTCACACACTCTGTAATTGTAGTCACGTCAGTGATGGTGGGCATTAAGGAACAGCAAACATAATTTATTTTTTTCGGAGACTGAGAGGGGGTTGGTGTTGGGGAGTCTTTGCGGTTTGAATTGACCTGGTGTACGCATTTGATTGATCTGATCGTGGTCTCACATCACCGGCTGTTTTATACTCTGCACAGGTTTTAGCACCAAAACGCTTGTTTTTGATTCATTGTCTCGTCACATAAATCAAGTATATACAGCTTGTTGTTTTGTACATTGTGATGGTTGTGGTTTGATGTTTTTTCAGGGAAAAACATATTGTGACTCATTGTGAGCTTTGTAGGCTTTTCACACGGCACAATCCTATGATGTAGAAGTATAAAATAGGGCTTAAATGACTGCTAAACATCCCATTTTGTCATATTAATAGTGCAGTTTTCCCCCCTGTGAGGGCCCTTGCGAATTCATGTAATTAACTTAATTGTCAGCTTCTCATTAACTTTGAGAGAAGGGCTATTCTACCCAGCGATGTTGTACTAAAGGTTTTGAATGCCGAAAGAGATTGCTTAATGCCTATGCGGTTGGATGTCAGCCATTTAGAATCCCCCACAGATGTATATTATCTGAAATCTATAATGAAATAACAATTTAAGCATTTAGCAGCTGTTCTTATCCAGAGCGACTCACCCCCAATACAATAACATATCTTCCAACCTCTTCCACACTAGAACGGTAGTTTTATTCTATTAACTCTACCATACAGAATGATCAAAATAACATTTTATTCACTACATAGTAAAGCGTTTAAAAAAAAATCTAGATCTACAAGCTCACAACAGATCGTGGTGGTATCGTGACATGGGAACTTGTAGACCTGCTATTTTTAGCGTTCTTTCTTGTTGCACTGATTTCCGACAAGTCTAACAAAACAGCTGTCCAGGACCAGTGTCCCCGGTAGGCAGAACGGATGAGAGACGTAAGAGGGAATAGCTTTTGCTTTCCTCCTAGTTGTCTTTTTATCAGCTACTGTGTGTTTGAGAGCAAAGCTTGTTTGTATTCTCAAAGACGAGCCGTAAAAACGGAAATGAACGTAAACCTATCTACAGTAGCCGGTGTCTATAATCCAAATCCTTAAAATCTTAACTGATTGATGTAAAGTCTGGATATTAAAACTTGTGTCTGTTCTTTATATCACAAGTCAATCAATGTGACTTGAAATGTGAGTTTGCTGCCCCACAGTGTCACTTTAGTCCCGGGGGGTGGGAGGGGGGCGGTTGTGTGATTAATTTATCCCTCAGCGGCAGGATTTAATATTTTGTCCATAAAAAAGCTGTCTGTAAAAAAAGGAAACTTGGATGTTTGTGTTTTGCCACACTGTTGCCGTAAATGGTGCAAACTGGGGTACGCTACTCTCCTTCAACTTCCCTTCATCTCCTAGCTTGTGATCTTATTTTAGCCCTGAAAAAAGCATCCTCCGCATGTATACTTTGTCGTATGACGGGGCCGTGCGCCAAACAGATCTACGAGCTCGAAACGCGTCACGGACGCAACGCGTTGTGAGCTTGTAGATCTGCTATTTTCATCACGCAGACCACTGTACGGTGAAGTATACATTGAACTGGGGAGCGGAGCTGTTCTCATATTATTTATTTCATTTTATAGCATGAATATATTGGCAATCGCAGATTTTTGGACATCTCAGCACACCTGCCCCTCGTCTCCAATCACCTCCAAACTCCACAATAGCCTAGCCTGCATGCCACTTGGCGCCAGAGCTTATCCACTTAAACCCCATATGGTTGACCAGAGTCCCTCAGGACAAGTGTCTTTTCTGTTTTCTTCATTTTAGTATTTTTTTATTGAGCTTTTAAAAAAAAAAAGACAACTGTTAACATCAAAATCAACCAATGTCCCCCCTCCTCAGCCCAGCTCATAAAACACAAGAAAAGGAAAAAGAGAAAACAAAGACATACTAAACACAAAAAAACAACACAACACAATAAAGCTGCTGCCAATTATTTTCTGTTTCTGTTATTGTGGGGAAAGCTTTCGCATGAAAATAGCAGATCGACAAGCTTACAACACATAGCGTTTGTTGAGCTGCTATTTTCTGCGAAAGCTTTCCCCACAATATGGATGCTGGAGTTTAAGTGGTTAACCAGCCTTGCGTATGAACCCGGAATCCTGAACTGAGTCGTGGCGACCAGCGGAGCCCACACCCCATATCCCTGAATGTTTTTGATTCAGAGTCATATGGCACAGCCCTAGTTGTGTGTGTGTGTGTGTGTGTGATGTTCCTCATTCCTTTAGCTGTCATGGTGCCAGCTCTGTTTGGTTTCTAGACACTTACTCACACACACAGACAGACAGACATTTTGTGTGTGTTGTTCACAGACAGACAGACAGACATGTTGTGCGTGTTGTTTTCTTTCAAGTAAGTGATTCATGTTTTTCCCCCACTTTTAGCTTGAATACCACAACTTGTGTCTTCTGCGTGCGTGCACACGTGCGCACGCGCGTGTGTGTGTTCGCATGCATGCCACACCCTGCTAGCTGGAACCTTGGTTAGAGCCTTTTGTCTGGATCCTGTAAATTTATCTTCTCTCTCACTGTGTGTGTGTGTGTGTGTGTGTGTGTGTGTGTGTGTGTGTGTGTGTGTGTGTGTGTGTGTGTGTGTGTGTGTGTGTGTGTGTGTGTGTGTGTGTGTGTGTGTGTGTTTCTGTCTAGCCTGTTGAGCAATCTGTTGTCGACATTCATTTTGTGTTACGTTTTCTCTCTCGCCGTCTATCTGTTCTCCTCCTCTGTTCCCTCATCCCCCTCTTCCTTTCCTTCCTGTCTGTCTGAGAAAGAGACACAGCTTCATGTCTGCTGACCTTGACACGACCCTTGTACTGTATACACACACACACACACACACACACACACACACACACACACACACACACACACACACACACACACACACCACATGTACAGTATGCATGAGTGCACATACACAGAACCAGGTCCTGATACTCAGACTATGTCCTAATGTCTCTCTCTCACACACTCACTCGCGCCCACACACACACACTCACTCGCGCCCCCCCACACACACACACACACACACACACACACACACACACACACACACACACACACACACACACACACACACACACACACACACACACACACACACACACACACACACACACACACACACACACAGTATGCTAATCATCTGTCTGTGCCGTATAATTAAATGCTGCTGTGTTATTTTGGACCACTGTTATTTTAGAAGACAGAAATTAACAGTCATTGTTTTTGTCTCTCCACTTGTGTCTCTCATTGAACAACTGAGAGACTCTTTAAACTAGGGCTGATTCCAATATTCTTGGCCGATTCTGATCCAAAAAATATAATAAGTCTGACTTGCAAATGAAGATTTCTTTCAGATTCAATTCTTTTCAAAAACAAATTCTATCCTTTTTTTTAATGGGAATTTGCAATTAAATGGTATGTTCAGTAAAACATTGACTATTACCGGTAAATCACTTTTGAATAAATCACTTAAATGAATGAAATGAAACTATTTGGCCTTCATAAAACAACTCCTTACTAGACCCTCAGATAATTATTCTGCCAGAAAGAAGGGATTCTTCTGTTTTATTAGTGAAATGTGCTAAATATTCAATCAATATCAATAAGCGTTTAATTTTAATAACATGGAGGTATAATCTGTAGGGTACTGCTTTAAGACTTAACCAAGAGGTCACACATTTCATGCTGTCATTTGATGTTATTTCTAGGCGACACTGAGTAGATCTACAACATAACACTTGGTCGCATCCTGATGCATTCTTAGCTTGTAAATCTGTTCTTTTTGACCCACGACACCCTACGTAGTACAAACAGTTTAGAAGCCAAGAGACGAAGCTCTGACGTTTTGACCAAAATGAGAGGTAGAGAACTCGCATGAGTTAATTCAATTCCTCTTCCTTGTGTTACCAGTGGTTGCCAGGAAAATCAAATGTCCAGTCCAGTTAAACTTTTCTGCTCACGCTGAAAAACCTCCACACCTGCGGCATGTTGTTATTGCGCTGCACAAAGCGTGAGTTGCACAGCGCAAACGAACCACCGTTCTGTGCGTGCATATAGATATGTTGTTTTTGTATTTATATTTTTTTGCTGTGCATCATGTGTGTGTTTCTGTCTTTCTGACGCCTGCATATCTATGTCTGTCAATTCATTGGCCTTGTGAAGTGTGATGCTATGTTGCTGTATCTACCTGGCCTAAATTTAGGGCAAGAAATCTGTGGGTGTGTGTTTGTGTGTTTGTGTGCGTGTCAAGAATCAAGAAGGATTTATTTGTCACTCATACAGGTAAAAGTAGCAAAATGTTGGTTTGGAATGTCCGTGCAAGACTGCAACAGCAGCATGCATTTGCTCCAAAATGTGTGTGTGCGTGCGTGCGTGCGTGCGTGCGTGCGTGCGTGCGTGCCTGCCTGCCTGCCTGCCTGCGTGCGTGCGTGCGTGTGTGTGTGTGTGTCCTGCTTTGCTGAAGTGTGTGCTAAATGGCTCAAACCACCAGAGATTCCCTAAGCAGACATCTTCAGTTCACATGCAGCCCAGTTTATTGTGCGCTCCACCGCCCATGCCTGGTCTGTAACTGGCTGATAAAACGCACCTGTGGATGATGAGAAACTCTATAGGAACAGACTGACCGACAGACTGACAGAAGGACAGACGTGGCGTGACAGACAGACTTACAGCCACGCGATCATGGAATTTTACTTGACGATTAATTGTCGTACAAATTATTGCGATTAGCGATGATTGGGATGTTGCTCGGGACAACGGTTTGATACGGATGAAGCAGGCGTACATCGGCTGGCGTTGAATTGCCGAGCGATTGTGTGTGTATTCTCGAGGAAGCGCAGTGCGACCCTGCTGTTCCAAGCCTGAACGCAGGCGTCGTGTCGCTCCCTGTCTGAAAAGCCCTGTTGTAACAGTTGAAGCCTGAATACTCAATCTCCAGCCCTCTAAACTTAAACTAGCTCTTATATTGCCTACTACTGCTGTCAGCTCAATGGCACCCGTCTCTAAATGCACTCCGCGCACGTGCTTGCGTGCGTGTGTGTGTGTGTGTGTGTGTGTGTGTGTGTGTGTGTGTTTGTGTGTGTGTGAAAGAGATGACAGTGGGTGGGTGGGTAGGTGGGGTGGCAGAGTGAATGCTAGCGAGTGTTACTCTGTGGGAGATAATGAGGCTCTGTGTGTGCGTGCGTGCGTATGTGTGCGTGTGTGTCTTCAGCTCTTTATTCCCAACTGTTGAGTCACTCAAGCATATTCTCGCTCTCTCTCTCAAGCTCACTCACACGCACACGCACACGCTTGGTCACACCCCCAGGCAGCTAATGGTGTGTGTGTGTGATGTTATTAGCGTTAGTAGGACTGTCACCATCTCTTCATCACTGCCGTGGCATAGCTACAGCCTGTCTTTCCTTGTGCTTTATATGTGGGTCACGTTGTCTAAAATAGGCCCGTAACGTCACTGTTTAAAGAAACATCCAACAAGTGTCAGTAACGTGCAGGCAGCGAAAATGGTAAAACATTTCCCCGCTAATCTCAAACTGGCCCTGAAATCAAAGGGAGGTTGTTGTAAATTGTCTGCCCCCGCATCATGGTCTCCTGGGATTCATTCATGTTTTCTAGTTCAGCTTATTAATATGTTAGTAAACTCTAGTATACATTAACTATTTAGTTGAATGCCAAACCTTAAGATTTTCACAGAGCATAAATGTACGCACTAACTTCATAACTGACCCCAAAACATGAACTAGAATATCCTAAAACGACCTACTGTGAGTGAGCTGTGACTTGTTTAGAAATGAAAATGCACCCGAGTAACAACAGTTTGTTTTATTGAATAATAAAATATATACATTGTTGCTATATTTTCAAAAGATTTAAACTTGGTATGAAAAAAAAAATGAAATCTACAGTGCTACCTCTGCACTGTGTAAAAGATGAGTTGTTCAAAAGGTTTGGTACAGGACATGGAGTTTTCAACACAGTAGGGCCTGTGTTGCCAGTGTTATCTGGAATGGTTTATAGTCCCATTAAAATCACACCATAAAAACCCTTTCCTCATTCCACGGTCTCTCCCTTCCTTTATACATATCACTTATCTACGCAGATGTTACTCAGAGCTGAAATTATTCTCGCATGGAATGAGTTTGTGTGCACATACTGTCACATAGCAGTGATGATTAGTGATTTGCTACATGAATAGGATTGTCCATTCAACTGTGCTGCTAACATGAAATATCGACTATAATAGTGGTTCTTAACCCATTAAGACCTGGAACGCATCTGTGTCACTTTAGATTTCTTTGGCTATTCAAAAATAGCAGATCTACAAGCTCATAGCGCGGCACCGAGTGCCGCGCTACGAGCTTGTAGATCTGCTATTTTTGAAAAACCGTGAATTTTTTTTTTTTTTTTTTTTTTTTCCGAATTTTTTTTTTTTATTTCCGAATTTTTTTTTTTTATTTAGATTTTTTTTAGACGCGGCCTCAGGTCTTAATGGGTTAAAGTGGGGTACGGGGACCCGCCAGGGGTCCTAAGGGGGTACCAGGGGGTCCTCAGCTAAATTTGTTGATATAGCGTCACTATCATTTTAACCACTTGAACTATATTTTGGCTATCCAAAAAATAAGGTGTGGTGTCGCGGTTTTATACGGTTTTGTGAAATCTTGACGGTTCGTCAGCCAAACCGTGTCACGTGCATCGTGCGCACTCGTGATATGTAGTTATACTTCAGCGTACAGCGGGCCGCGTGTCGAAAATAGCAGATCTACCAGCTTACAATGCGCCGCGCCCGCGACGCGTTGTGAGCTTGTAGATCTGCTATTTTCGGCGCACGGCCCCGTCCTACGACAAAGTACACATTCGGCGGTAACGTGTGTAGTGCCAGTGTCGGGTTACTATAGCAACGTGACTGCGTGACTGACTGTCTGTCATAAAATGAACAGAGACGAGACAAGATGACACAAGTCTTTTTCTGCTGCCATGCACTCGTCTCACTGACCAAAACTTGTTTATACAACGAAGAATTGTGAAACATCTTTCTTCTTTCAGTCGTTTCAGGACTGGAAGTTGAAGGACTGTAGCCTACTGCAGTTTGCACCATTGACGGCAACGATGTGGCAAAACACAAACATCCAAGTTTCCTTTTTTACAGACCCCCCTGGAACTAAAGTGACGGCGTGGGGCAGCGAACTCACATTTCAAATCACATTGATTGACTTGTGACATAAACAACTGACGCAAGTTTTAATATCCAGACTTGACATCAATCAGTTAAGATTAAGTGCAGGAACATAGTATGTCCCAGTCAATAAAGTGCCGTTGTTTCTCCCTATAATGATGATGTTTGTTTCTTACACTGAAAGGAAACTAACTGCTTTAATTTGATTTAGCAATAGCAGCCTGTCTAAATGGTCATTTTGTCAAATGTTGGCTGGAAACGTAACGTTGCTTTGTTTGAATGAGTCGGCATTAACTGCTCATTAAATGGATAACTTGATTATGCATTTATTGCAGAGTGTGTATTGGGGAAAGAGCCATCTTGTGGCGATAGGCTGTCATAGCAGTCTCTGATTGCATATATTTAACAGCTGTCATTTCAGAGCAGGTAATGAGGCCGCTGGCCACAAAATGAATTAGACGGTTGAACCGAGTACCGCGTTTTTTGAGGGGGGCATCTTGGGTTTAAAATCTTGGAAACCGCACAACCTTATTCAAAAATAGCAGATCTACAAGCTCATAGCGTGGCACGAAGTGACGCGCTATGAGCTTGTATATCTGCTATTTTTGAAAAATCGTGAAAATGTGTATATATATATACTGTATATAAAAATACATTTTGAACTCAAATCTTTGCTTCTGGAGGTTCCTGGCACGACATATTTCTTGAGGTGGCGGTCCGCACTCCGCAGCCAAATACATATGGCAGAGAGAAGCTGCTGTTGGTTGTTGTGTCAGGTTGTGCTTACTGTTGGAAATGTGTTGAGAATAATAATATCGCTCTCACCTTCCATCTACAGTCTGACTCACTGTCTTATTTGTCTGCGATAGCGCTAAGCCTCAGTTCTCCTGAGTTAAAACCCATACTCCTCTCTACCCCCCCCCCTCCAGCTCTCCAGTGTAATCTTTTTAAAGTATCAGTAGGCCAAAAAATGATCTCGTATAAATGAATTGTACCCAAATTGTTTATTTGTTTGACATTTGACATTATTTCAATATTTTCATTATTGACTAACCGATTTTATACTTCACCATCCAACGGCGTTGCACAAAAATAGCCGATCTACTTGTAGATCGACATTTTTGTTTAAATGTATTTCTTTTTAAACTAAGTGGATGAGTTCATGGTTTCTCAAACCTCCAGGGGTCCTTGCTGGGGGTTTGTAGGAGGTCCCCCCCCAAAATGTGCCACTTTAACCACTTTATTCATTTATATGTTGGCTATAAAAAAAAATTGCAGATCTACAAGCTCGCAGCGTGCCACTTCGCGCTGCGAGCGTGTACATCTGCAATTTTTTAAAAATGTTTGGAAGATTGTGAATAATTTAGAAATACCTTCTCTTCTGGGGGACCCTGGCACAAAACCTTTTCAGATGTGGGGGGTCCACAGCCAAATACATCATTTTGGGGCTCCTAGGCATGGAAAAAAGTTTTGACAACCACTGTATTGGTTGGATCAACTTATGCACCCCTAGCTGAATCAACAGTGGTCTTTGAGCTAAATTTCCTCTCTACCCCCCTCTGCAGGCCTCCAGTGTTACTGCGAGCGCTGCAGCTCCAACTCCAGCTGCACCACGGACGGCGTGTGCTTCGTGGCCGTGCGCAAGTCCAGCGGCCGGATGACCACCGAGCGCAGCATGTGCGTGAACGAGGACGAGCTGATCCCCCGCGACCGGCCCTTCATCTGCGCCGTCTCCACCAAGGACGAGACCGGCATCTACCCCATGTGCTGCAACACGGACTACTGCAACAAGAACCCGGACCCCAGCGTGTTCCCTAGTGAGTTTTAACGCGCACGCACGCGCGCGCGCACACACACACACACGCACGCACATGGATTAAAGTTCTCAGTCGCCACCTCTGATTTCAGTCATTTGGATTCCATAGAAGTCAGCATGTCTTCTATGCAGTGGTGGAAGAAGTACTCTGTACAAAGTACCTGTTACAAGTAAAAGCCCTGTGTTCAAAATGTTACTCGAGTAAAAAGTACAAAAGTATTGGCATCAAAATATACTTAATGTACCCAAAAAAAGTGGTAAAATGTTTGAAAGTAGTAGATCTACAAGCTCAGAACGTGTCGCGGCGCGCTGCGAGCTTGTAGATCGGCTTTTTTCAAGTAGTATTGAAAAATTGGAAATTGGAAATACTCCAGTAAAGTAAAAGTACCTCAAAATTGTACTTAAGGACAGTACTTGAGTACATGTACTTAGTTACTTTACACCACTGCTTCTATGGAATCATGTCGCCGCGTTGTAAAGCTTGTAGATGGCCTATTTCCGGTTATTTTAAGATGAAAGAGCTAACTAGCATTAAAATCCATGTTCAATCTTCCTGAAAACGTCCGCGGGTATTTCATAAAAGCTTTCATAAAAGCAAAGATTTACGCCTCAATATGCAATTTCTTCAATTGGTTGGCTGTGAACGTCATAATTTTGCATATTGTGCTAAATATATGTTAATTTTATGAAACGGCGCTAGTGTGTGTGGGGGCTCCTTTCATGCTGTTTCGCAAATCGCAGATTAGGACAACACTTTTCAGCCGTGAGATTTTATTTTGCTTTAATCCATGCACACACACACACACACACACACACACACACACACACACACACACACACACACACACACACACACACACACACGTTTGTATTAGTATAAATCAACATTTTAAAAAGGCAATTTCATGAATGCCATAGAGAATGCCCTAAAGCTGAATATAGCCGTTAAAACTAACATCTACATTCCTAATCCTACCCCTAACCCAAACCTGAATCCTTTCCCAACTGGGGCTTTCTTAATCCATTAAAACCGTGAACGCATCTGTGTCATTTTAAGATTACTATGGCTATTCAAAAATAGCAGATCTACAAGCTCATAGCTATGAGCTTGTAGATCTGCTATTTTTGAAAAATCGTGATTTTTTTTCATTGCAAATATTTGGATATTCTTTGCTTCGGGGGGGTCCCTGGAAAAAAATATTGTGAGATGGGGGTCTGCGGCCAAATACATATCTAAAAAGGTTTTCTAATTCATAACAGTATGTTGCTGTATTAGTGGTGCGTCAACTTGTTCCATGTCAAGGACCCCCAAAATTATATGTATTTGGCCGCGGACCACCATCCCAAAATATTTTGTTCCAGGGACCCCCAGAAGCAAATATTGGAGTTAAAAATGTTCGCTTTAAAAATATATATATTTAAAAAATCTTTGCATTTTTGCACATATTTTCACGATTTTCCCCAAAAATAGCAGATCTGCAAGCTCATAGCGCGGCACTCGTGCCGTGCTATGAGCTGGTAGATCTGCTATTTTTGAATAGCTAAAGAAATCTAAAATGACACAGATGCTTTCCCCGGTCTTAATGCATTAACCAACAACCAAGATCCTCTTGTGAGGAACATTTTCTTCACAATGTCTTTTTTTCTCAAATTCTAATGTAGTTGTAGTAGTGTGTGTTCATCAGCCGACCTCGATTAGTCAAACACGAAGCTCCAAGACCGTCAGTTTTTAAATGGTGGAGGCCTTTTCCTTTTTTCTACAATGACGCATTTGTCATGATTTTAATACATAAATTTGAATGCATTTGTCAGAGCTGTCCATGGCCTTGGAATGAGATGTCTCAGCGCGGCAATTCAGAAAATTGACCTTTTTCCATTTCATTTCTCATTTCTGGTGAAAATGACGGTCGGTTCATGCATGTAAATGTGTGAATTCATGCAGTAATACCTCCTGAATGATCAAGCATGTATATGAGTTCACAGTGCCTTATTCATGTCATTCAACACACTAAGCACCTAACATTTTTTCTATGAATATATTTTTGTCCAATCTATGATAGAGTACGTTAAGGGATAATCGGGAGCAGGTCATTATTGAGAAATAAACCCAGACGGGGTGATTAGACACCACGGAGGGGTCTTTATCACCCTGAAGGTGTTTATTTCTCAATAATGGCCTGCTCCCCATTGATTATCCGCTTATTACACGGCTACTATTTCTCGCTTCATGTTTCCAAGAACATTCTTGAGAGCAATGTTTAGCTGTAAGTAAATGACACAGTGTGTTTATTTATCGCTACAACCTCACAGCACGTCACCCTGTGTCGCACTGCGAGCTTGTACATCTGCTATTTTTGAAAAAATGGTTTGGAAACTTTTTAATAATTTTCCAAAAAAAAAATCTACATAAATTTTCTATTTGTCATTGGCACAAAAGGTTTTCAGATGGGGGGGGGGGTTGTGCGGACAAATACATACAATTTGGGGGTTCTTTCCTTGGCACGGAAAAGTTAGTGAAAAACTGCTTTAGTATATTGGTCGGGCTTACAGTTTAGCTCTGAATGTTGTGTAATTCACATATAAGTCCTATTTGAAAAATCAAAAAAGTGCTCCTCTGAATACAGGTCTATGGTAGTTCGGGTAGGCTATTGTGGGCCAGCAATGTTGATTGAATGTGCGTGCAAAGTTTCACCGCAATCGGATGCTGTGTTCATGATTTGAGGCATTTTGTTCAAACTTCAGATGTCAATCTTAGCCAATCAGGATGGAATATGAACAATCAAAACGCATCCATCTTGATCACATGACTATAAATATCATTTGTACCGATTTGCTTGAAATTTGGATTAAATCTAAAGGAGTAATATAAAAACATTTGTTTAAATTAAATTGGCTTCCTGGTGGCGCTATAACAGGCGGATCTGAAAATTGTATTTTGAAATGGGGGTCCGCGGCCAAATACCGTACATAATTTTGGGGGTCTTTGAGATGGAAAAGTTGGCGCACCACTGATATAGCAGCATACTGTTAGGATTTAGAAAACATTTGTGTAAAAACGGACCGACGGACATGGTGCAAAACATCCTTGCCACGCCCTCGGCCTGGTGGAGACAATCACGCACACAGAATCGTGATCACAAACGGAATTGTCTTCACATGAACGTGTACTCGTCTGCATCAACTACCGAGGTCATTTTGGCTTTGGGAAAAATAACGAAACACTATTGCACACTAGCATACTGTCAATAATAAGAAAAACATCACTATGTGATTGTTGACAGGCTCAATTGTAGCGCAGATGACTAGCCAGGGTTTTTAGATCAAACGTCTTTGTTTTCCATGCCTTTGTTGTGATGATGATTGTGTGCTAAAAAGCCACAAGGAAAGTAGAACAAACAAACATCATGAGAGCCAGATGAGGCTCTGTCTCTCACTGTGTGCATCGATTAACTAGCCTGGTGTGACTGCTTAACCCATTCAAATCGGGAACACATCGGTGTCACTTTAGATTTCTTTGGCTATTCAAAAATAACAGATATACAAGCTGGCACCGAGTGCACTCGGTGAAATCGGGAAAATGCGTGCAATTCTTTGAATATATATATATATATATACATTTTTAATTCAAATCTTTGCTTCTGGGGGTCCCTGGAACAAAATATTTTGAGATGGGGGTCCGCGGACAAATACAAAACATTTTCGGTGGTCCTTGTCATGAAAAAAGTTTGAGAACCACTGATATTATAGCAACATAAGTATTTGTTCATAATAAAATGTTAGCATTTAGAAAACATGTGTAGAATCCCCTGAAGCAAAGATTTGAGTTAAAAAATGTTCGCTTTAAAAAACATTCAGAGATTTCCACAAATCTTCACGATTTTTCAAAAATATAAAATAATGGTTATAGCTATAAACATCTAAATGATCCAGTTCCCGGATTGAATGTGTTAAATGAGCCATCCCACCATCCCGCTGTGATGTTTCGGCCATGTCGCCTTAGCCCCACAGGAAGATGATTAGTCTTGTGATAGCAGGGATGTTGACACAAGATATTCTCAATTTGCCTGCAATTCCCTGCACACTTGTGTAGTCTTGTCACTGCTGATCCCCCCCGCCGGCTTGTATTCAGACTGGTAGATAGATGCTTTGTTGTCCTTGCGGAAATTCATTTTGTACCGAGCAGCCATCAGGATACAAAAAAAAATCACAAAACATAAATACACAATACATAGACAGGATCACACAATACATTGTCAGTGCATAGAAAAGGCAACCAGTCATAATTCAAGAGGCATCACATTACATCTTATGCAAAGAACTGAGATGGGGCTTGTTTGTTCAGAAGTCCTATACTTGTGGGGACAAATGATCTTGAAGCTCTAGCCTGCAACATTGGCACTGTGTACCGTCATCCTGATGGTAAAAGATTATATTGACTGGATAACGGGTGTGTTATATCCCTAACAATGGCTTTACCCTTCCTAAGCACCCGGGTCTCATACATTGCTGCCATGATCTCAAGTCGTACCCCAGCTAACTTGCTGGATACATTGATGATTTCATGGAGTGTGTTCTTATAGTACAGAAGTCCTGACGTCACTCGTCCATCCCCTGGGTCGTAAAGTAATTTCTCTATGGAGAATAACATTGGGTCATCGTAGAATCGTCTCATATAAGAATCGTGGTCCAAAAATAAACAAACTGTCGCTGCGATATTGTCAGGGAGGTGGCTCTGTGTCGTTTATGATAGTCAGTCAGTCAGTCACTCATATTTGAAACAGTCCGTTTCTGGCGAAAATGTAGCTAATTTGGCGGAATTAACATTAGCGTTTTCTCACCGTCAGTTGATGCTTCATATCCATAAGAGTAAAACCGCAGGGGTCATTTGTTTATTTTTGGAACACAGTTCTTATTTGACGCGATATTAAACACATCTATGGAAAAAAACGCGACCCAGGTAGGATGTGTAAATTACGTCAGACTGCGGTACTCTATATTAACCAATGATAATGAGCCATAACCAGGAAACAAAAAAAAAGTGAATGCACTCTCCACGAAAGATCGATGGAAGAGTACCATTCAACTTTTTTCCCACGTTATACTGTCTCGGTCGCGATTACATTTTTTCTTTCACGAAAGCACGGTGCAACCCTCCGTGATTAGCAACCATCAGGGGATCGATCATACCGGAGATAAATATTCTGTGACTACTTGAAAAGGTAAGAAAATTGAAAAATCGCTGGCAGTCTGGGCTTTTTGGGCCATTTAGTGAATGGCAGTGAATGAGTTAATATTCAACTGCACCAACCAGCAAACTCATCCACTATTCTTCTATAGCTTATCTCATCTTCCTCAATCAGACCAACAATACAGTAGCTGTGTCGTCGGCAAATTTAACAATACAGGTGTCGTTGTACAAATGGACCCTTACAGGTCCATTTGGTTCCATTTGTACACTCTCAGAGTTATGGTGGTCCTTGAAATTAAATAGTTGGAGAAGAACCACAGATCTAGGAATAAATCAAAATTCCATTTATAATTGTGCAGCCACAAGTTAGTAATAATAAGTCACTAATATATATACCTAATAATTATTACTGTTATAATTAATACCATCATCATCGTCATCATTTTTAATCACATTATATTACCATCATCACCCTCATCACAACCATTACCACCAACATTACCATCTCTGCCATCATCGCCCTTGACCAACCTGTAGGAGTCATTTGTTCAGCAACAACAATAGCCCTCCTCCCCACCTGGCTTCCCTCCCGTGAACACAGCCAGTTGTACTCGTATTGACTCGTGGCCAAGCTGGAGGCACCACGCAGAGGATTCAGAGTCCTAGTCTCCACAGTGCTGGGCAGCAGTGGTGGGAAAAGTACTCGCATTTCTTACTTAAGTAAAAGTATCAGCACTGCAATGTAGAAACACTCTGTTACAAGTAAAAGCCCGGCAGTCAAAATGTACTTGTGTAAAAGTGCAGAAGTATTGGCATCAAAATATACTTAAAGTTGAAAAGGTAAAAGTGCTCATTATGCAGAATGTCACTATTTCACAAGTGTTCAAAATGTATAAAAATCTTTGAAAATAGCAGATCTACAAGCTCAGAACGTGAGCTTGTAGATAGTCTATTTTCAAATAGCCAAAGTATATAATGCATGTTTTGTAAAAATCTGCAAAGTAACTAGTAACTAACGTTTTCAAATAATAGTAGTGGAATAAAAAGTACAATATTTGCCTCTGAGATGTAATGTAGAAGTAGAGTAGAAGTAAAACATCCGCAAATTTTGACCTAAGTACTGCAGGGTTTCCTCGCTACTTAACCTATCAGCCCTGCAAAACTTCTCAGAATAGACATTGCAAAGTTAAAGCTTGCATTTAACACTTCACCCAAAGTAAATTTTTAAAGAGTGCGTCGGCAGCAGCAGTGCCGACGCAAATGGAGGCCATGACACCGTGCCCCCTCAGTTTGGCTGCATGCCATTCAGAAATTATATTGTTGATGTCGGGCAGAAACTGAACTTGTTTTCTTCTTTTTCTTTTTACGTTTGTTCATTGGATTTTAACAGAATAATTTATTGCATACATATCCACAACATATTGCATTGCCTCACATAGATCGCCATATTTGAACTTTTTGTGTTTTTTTGTACATTAACTCTCTCAGTGTCAATTAAATAAAAAAATATGTTCTCTAAACTGCCAGCAATTTTTTTTTTTTCTAAGTAAAAATAATGCGCTTAGGAAGCGAGATACAGTCTTTTCAGTTATAAGTTAAAAAAAGAGTGGATGGGGCTGCAAATCTTCAGATAATGATATCTTGGGTTCTGAACATTTTTTTCCCACAAATATATATATATATATATATATATATATATTTTTTTTTTTTTTAAACTCAGGATTTTTTGTTCTGGCACTGAGGGCATTCAGAAAAAACTCGGGATAACTCAGGGCTTGGCACTGAGAGAGTTAACACCCCACTTGATCATAATACAGCGTCGCACAAAAGTAGCAGATCTGCTTCGCGCCACGTTTTGAGCTTGTAGATCTGCTGCTTTTGCTGTTTTTGAATTTGAATCCTGAAAAGTAACAGTTTTGGACAATGGACATATGAGGTTTCCACCCGACTTTATCTCAATACAGTATTTAGATCCCAGTGTCTTTGGTAATAATGTTAATGTATGTAATCTTGTTTAATTTCCACATATTCAACAAGTCTCATTAGGATCCAATGAGACCTGGTGTGACCTCATTGTATCTTCAATGATATACACAGCAACAGGTTTTCCCTCTGGTTGTCAAACTGGCAAGGATTTAGAGTTGGGGCCGTTGCGAATGATTCATGCAAAGGAACCCGTTCTGATTTATTTGATTTGCACAACAGTTATATAAACATAAGCATAACATAATAGCGCTTTCCATGGGAAAGTTTACAGTATTAGTTGTTGTGCTGGTGAGGTAAGAAACCCTGGGGGGCTTATGCGAGTACCTCACCGTTTACATTACCTATAGATTAATTTATTTAATATTAAAAACTAAAACTAAAAACGACAATAATGGAAAAAACAAGACAGGAAAATAAAAGTCTGTGATCTATAAACATAAGATAAAGAAAAATAAAATCACAGACTGGGCAGAAGAGACAAAAACAAAACCCAACAAAAGAGCAAAAGCAGTCCTGTAAGATACAGCACAGTAAATACCACAGAGCATCTGCTGTGTGAGAAGAACTCATGGAGGAAACAATGGCCAGCTTCTGCCTACAGAAGGAATTTAACCCCTGTTGCACTCTAGACACAAATGTTTTGCCAGCAAACATAGAAAACATTTTTTTATTGATTCTACTACTTAACCCATTCAATCCGGAAATGCATCTGTGTCATTTTTAGATGTATTTGCGCTATTAAAAAATAGCAGATAATATACAAGCTCATTGCACGGCCGCGCTATGAGCTTGTAAATCTGTCCCTGGAGCAAAATATTCTGAGATGGGGGTCCGGCGCGCGGCCAAATACATATCATTTTGGGGGTCCTTGACATGAAAAAGTTTGAGAACCACTGATATAGCAACACATGTTTTTCAGAAACCATTTAGGATTTAGAAGACATTTTGTAGATGTGTTCCTGGATTGAATGGCTTAAGTACCGAGTCTTATTTTTCTTCTCTTCCAAAGCCTCATTTCTGTAGTGTGGATCACGCTCCAGCACTTGGGCCGAGTAGTAACAGAGGTACAAATGGTGTTAACAGGCAGTAACACCGCAGACAGCTTATAGCGATAGCTGCCTGGCTGTGGAAAAAAAGCCTCAATATCCTCTTAAGAGATATGGCTGGTGTTAGCGTGTATGTATTTGTGTGTGTGTGTGAGCGCGCATTTGTATTACTATACTTGTGGGGACCAAATGCCCCCAAAAGTATAGTAGAATTCCAGTATATAGACATTGTGAGGACCATTGATTGTCCTGGTCCTCACAAGAAAAAATATTGTTTTATGGTTTAAAAAAAGATTTTTTAGAGAAAAACATTCAGGTTAGGATTAGACATTTAGACGTTTTTCTCAGTTGCTCGCAGGTGTCATGCACCGAAAAATAGCAGATCTAGATCACGTCGCAGCGCGACACGTTGAGAGCTTGTAGATCGTCTATTTTCCGGCTTTATGAGTATAATAATAATAATTATTTTTTTAATGGCGTTCATGAAATCGGTGTCCAAAAATGTTGATATCCTCACAGGTTTAGTAATACAAACCTGTGTGTGTGCGTGTGTGAGAGAGAGATAAAGAGAGAAAGAGAGAGAGAGAGAAGGATTATCCTGACATCTAAACAAACTCTCTCACTTCATTGTCTGGCGTTTAGTTTTCTCATCACGATCTGTAAGACCCCTGGTCATCATTTGAAGTAGTAACATCAACCGAAGTGTGGAACATCAGACAAGGCAGGCTTTGTGTCACTGCCCCAGCAGATGATAATCCTCTACTGGTTACGCCTTGTGCTACTTGATTCCCCAACAACTATGGCAAGCCGAGTTTGTTTCAACGCCTGGGGTGGAATAATAGAATTGTTTTTGACTTGCAGATTGCAGTCTTTGTTTTTCTTACTACGTGTCTCCTCTTTGCCTCTCCCGACGCTGTCCATGCCTTCTGCACTTTTTCTTTCTTTCTCATTTAATCTGTCTTTCTTTCTTTCTTTCTTTCTTTCTTTCTTTTCTTTCTTTCTTTCTCACTCCTACCGCTCACAGACACTGGTCGCGGCCAGGCATCGGAGAGTGAATGTCCTCTGTGTGGACGACAGTCAAAGGTCCAAACAAATCTAATAGTACAAACGTGTGTGTGAGAGCAACACACATTAGAATTCTGGTCCAGATACCCCAGCAGGGAGGCAGATGGTTTGTGGATGAGCTCTGCTAGTCCCTACTTGGCCAGTGGCTAGCAGCACTTCCATCCAAGTTCTGCCCTGTGAACAGTATGCTTTGCCCTCTGTATCACCTTTCAAACACTCTTTGAGGCATTTTAGCATCATCAGACATCGAAAAAATGCCCTGCTGTCGGGGTCGGACAATGTCACCATGATGTCATGGGCGATGTGCCATGACGCCGTGGCTTTTATTTTGGCGATGACCTTGACAACCACCTGCCCAAGTGACATGCTACTTTGTGTATGTCTGTCGGCTACGTTCTTTTCATTAGCTTCAAAGGTGGAATTTTGCTCCGTCACTGCTGCCATCGTTCATCAAAGTTGTTGTTGACATAATGACGGAAAACACACCGGTGTCCATATTAACACATCGAGTGCCAGAGGTTTTTTTAAACAGGGTACATCCAGTGCCAGCGTTTCTTACCGTTAACGCCGATCTGTTGCTGGACGACTGGAACAATAATATTTCTACCGCGATCCGCCATTGTAGAGTGATCGCCCGTCGAAAATGGCTTGTTTTGACCACTAAAAAAGTATGGAGATATGGACCTTTTCCTCCAAATCATTGGAGTGGACGGAAGTGACGTTTTTTCCGTCCACATCCGTCCATTCCATTTTAAAAGGGTCCTAGGATCATACCTAAGTTGCGTTAGAGCGCCAAAAAAAAAAGATGAAAAAAATGAAAAAACGAAGATTCTCGTTTATGGCACTCAACGGGTATATTTGCAAACACGAAGATTGTCGTGTTTGGCACTCAATGTTAACCCTTTAAGACCTGAGGCGATTCTTAAAAATGTTTGCTAGATCCTCAGTTAAAAAAAATTAAAAAAAAAAAAAGTTCAATGTTTTTCCAAAATAGCAGATCTACAAGCTCATAGCGCGGCACTCGGTGCCGCGCTATGAGCTTGTATATCTGCTATTTTTGAATAGCCAAAGAAATCTAAAGTGACACAGATGCGTTCCAGGTCTCACTACAGTTTGTCTGGTCTAAACAGAATACACAAGAACATTTTACTGGGTTATGAAAACATTTACAGTAGCATGTCATTCACAAGCGGTGAATGGCGGTTGAATGTGAGCTTTATAGATCTCAATTTGTTTGCTATCTTGCGATGTAGTGAGCTTGTACTGTAGATCTGCTATTCTTTGCTATTTTGCCATGTAGTGAGCTTGTAGATCTGCTATTGTTTGCGATTTTGCTATATAGTGAGCTTGTAGATCTGCTATTTTATCGATTTTGCTATGTAGTGATCTCGTAGAGAGGCTATTGTATCCATTTTGCTATGTAGTGAGCTTGTAGATCTGCTATTGTATCTATTTTGCTATGTAATGAGCTTGTGTAGCTGCTATTTACGAATACCTTGTACCTTGAGATTTTGACTCAAAAAGTTAGAAAACCGCTGGTATAATCACTCTTTTTAGTCTGGTTGACCCGTCCCCCTGTCCAGAGTCATATTTCACTTTGATTGGAAATTCACTGCACAGGCGACGACGGAAGTTTAGTTCTATTCTCTAGGAATAGGCTATAACATTTCTCAAGCACCCAGATGGAACGTGTCATGACTGACGAATATATCCCCACCCGCTGTTATTTATCCGCCGGCGATATTGTTTGATCGCACGGATCTCGCCGCCCTTTGACGGGGTCTTGATAACCCCCCCCTCCCCCTCCCCCTCCCCCAAGAGATGATTTACAAAACAGTTTGATTAGACCATCAGTCGCTTCATCTTCAAGAGGATTTGACATTTGTCAGCGAGCTGACAGGTGGATCACTGTCGTGGTCGGCTTTCATGTCAAACAGTGATGGTCCTAAGGGACGGGCATGATGACGGGGACGGGTGTTGACACTTTATTTTTATCAATGTGTTAACTCATTCAAACCGGGAACGCATCTCTGTTTTTAGATTTCTTTGGGCTATTCAATAAGATGAATAGCCCAACATAAGATAAGATAAGATGGCCTTTATTAATCCCTCGAGGGGAAATGAGTCAAGATGAGTCAATTCCAGGTATTCCAGTTAGAAAAGAAGAGATTTAAGTAACATTGCAGTAAACAGTGGTGGGAAAAGCACTCAAATTGTGTACTTATAAGTATCAACACTGCACTGTAGAAACACTCTGTTACAAGTAAAAGTCCGGTAATCAAAATGTACTTGAGTACAAAAGTATAGGCATCAAAATATACTATAAAGTAAAATATACCAAAAGTAAAAGTACTCATTATGCAGAATGAGTACTTTATCATATGAGAAATGATAAAGTTATCATATGTCTAATATTTATAAAAAAATCTTTTGAAAATAGCAGATCTACAAGCTCGCAACACGTCGCGATTGTGAGCTTGTAGATCGGCTATTTTCAAATAGCCAATGTTTAAATAGGGCTAAAGTGGTTAATGTATGTTTTATAATAACTATCAAACTCTACAAAGTAACTAGTAACTAAAGTTTTCAAATAATTGTAGTGGAGCATAAGTATAATATGTGTCTCTGAAATGTAGTGAAGTAGATGTAAAAGTATAGAAAATCGTAAATAATCCAGTAAAGAAAAAATACCTCAAAATGTGTACTTGAGTAAATGTACTTTACACCACTGAATACAAGTAACACTGCAGAAATATCACAAGCCTGCAGCTCGGGATCAAATAGGATCGCATGAGTGAGTTGTGAGCTTTATAAAGAGAGGCAAAGGTGAACAGCTCTACTCACAACATCCTCTGGAGAATAGGAGGGGGGGCCAAGTACCAGACACCGGGGGGAACCCAGGTTTAAATGGTTAACGTGTGTCTTTAAACCATCATCACCGACTTTCTACAAGCCGATGTTGAGCTTGTAGATTTGCTATTTTAATCGCTTGCAAAAAAAAAAAGATTTGAAGTAAATAATTAAATGAAATGTTTTGATAAATGATGTAATTTTGTGGGTTTTGTCCTGGGATGCCAGGATTAATGTTGTTACAGCAATCCTTTTTGTGTGATCTTAATGTATTTCATTTAGCGAATATTGATTTTGCCTCTGAATAACTGCAATTGTTATTTCTTCTGAACATCGTCCAAGTAAAATTTACTTTTGAGTTTGAACTGACGAAGAGCTCAGGCTCGAAAAAACATGACTAATAAATTGCATTGGAGCATAATGAGTGTGCGGTGAACTATAATTTTTTCTTTATGATCATTCCGAACCCAGCGCACCTCAAAAAAGTGACGTGTGTATTTCATTAGCTTCCTTTAACCCATTAAGACCGGGAAAGCATCCGTGTAACCACTTTATCCATATGTTATACTTTGGCTATTCAAAAATAGCAGATCTACAAGTCTGCTATTTTTTTAATAGCCAAAGAAATCTTAAAATGACACGCTTTCCTGGTCTGGTCTTAATGGGTTAAATCTCCTACATCAGTGGTTCTCAACCAGTGGTCCACGGACCACCAGTGGTCCTTGAGGGGGTTCCAGGGGGTCCCCAGCAAAAGATGTTCATACATTTTCACCCCTTTTATCCATATCGTATACGTTGGCTATTCAAAAATAGCAGATATACAAGCTCACAGCGCGTCACTTAGTGCCGCGCTGCGTGCTTGTAGATCTGCAATTTTTGAAAAAAATTGAAAAAATCTTGAAATTGTTTGAAGAATTTTGTAGAATGCTGCATTTTTTTTTTAACACAAATCTTCTTTTCTGGGGGTCCCTGGCACAAAACATTTTCAGATGGGGGTCCGCGGCCATATGTATCTCAATTTAGGGGTCCTTGGCATGAAAAAGGTTGAAAACCACTGTCCTACATCAAAGCCAAAAATGTGAATTTTCAACGAATTTTCCTCCTCTCTCCTCCTCCTCCTCCTCCTCCTCCTCCTCTCTCCTCCTCTCTCCTCCCCGACAGTTCCCACGGTGAAGGCGCCTCCGCTGGGGCCCGTGGCGCTGGCGGCGGTGATCGCGGGGCCCGTGTGTGTGCTGTGCCTGCTGCTGGTGCTGGCCTTCTACGTGTGCCACAGCCACCGGCTGGGCGCCGCCGCCCACCACCACCACCACCACCACCACCGCGTGCCCAACGAGGAGGACCCCCACATGGACCACCCCTTCATCACCGTGGGGACCACCCTCAAGGACCTCATCTATGACATGACCACCTCCGGATCGGGATCAGGTACAGGTGTTGTTGGGTGGGGCACAGGGACGCGTGTGTGTGTGTGTGTGTGTGTGTGCGTGTGTGTGAATTTGAATTTCGATTATTACCTGTTACCTACCCAGTGGTGTAGAGTAACGTAAGTACATTTTCTCAAGTACTGTACTTAAGTACACCTTTGAGGAATTTTGTACGCTTCACTGGCGTATTTCCCATTTTCAATATTTTTACTTCTACTCCACTACATCTCGGATCCAAATATTGTACTTTTACTCCACTACAATTATTTGAAAACTTTAGTTACTACAGTAGCTACTTTGTAGATTTTGATTGTTATTACAAAACATACATTAACCACTTCAGCCCTATATACATTTCGGCCATTTGAAAATAGCAGATCTACAAGCTCACAATGCGTCGCGAGCTTGTAGATCTGCTATTTTCAAAATATTTGTATAAATTTGAAAACTTGAAATGGGACATTCTGCATAATGAGTGCTTTCTACTTTTGGTATTTTAAGTACATTTTGATACCAATACTTGTGTACTTTTACTGAAGTACATTTATAATTCCGGGCCTTTACTTGTAACGGAGTACTTTTAAATTGCAGTATTGATACTTTTACTTAAGTGAAAAAAATATAGTCCTTTTTCCACCACTGCCTGTTACCTATACCTGCCTCATAAGGCCTTCACAGAGCGCTTCCACTTTTCTCAAGCAGCTGCTGCAGTCCTCACTTATCATCATCATCATTATATTTCTGCATAGAAAATTTGACGGATATTCAGACAGAGATTCAAATATTTATTTCTCAGAACTGTGTGTGTGTGTGTCTGTCTTGACTGTGTCTGTGTGTGTTTGAAGATGCTTACAAATACAATTCTTTGAAGTGAGATGATTTTGCTCTTAAGTGGTTTCTTTTCTCCTGCTAAAATTCAAGGGGATGCTGGACAAGTAATAAGCTCACTAGTGGCAAATACACGCTTTTTATCCTTAGAAACTGGTTAGAGCTGGTCTAAATCTATCCTTGTTTTTTTGTCATAATTACTGTTTGCTTGCACTCATTGGAGTGGTGCTTAAATGGAGGGGGGCTGACTGTCAGGGAGATGCTGGCAACGAAGCCACACATACACACGCACACTCGCACACTCACACAGACACATAGACACTCACACGGAGTACTGGCATGGGCTATGTTTTTAGTGGAGACATAAATTATCACCTCTCAATGGAACTTGCCGTAGGCAGCAGACAGTGGGGCCAAAGCGCTCGCTGGCTGCTTCTCCTGCCACCTTCTACACCATACTGCAGCATGCTGTGTGTGTGTGTGTGTGTGTGTGTGTGTGTGTGTGTGTGTGTGTGTGTGTGTGTGTGTGTGTGTGTGTGTGTGTGTGTGTGTGTGTGTGTGTGTGTGTGTGTGTGTGTGTGTGTGTGTGTGTGTGTGTGTGTGTGTGTGTGTGTGTGTGTGTGTGTGTGTGTGTGTGATTTGTGTGATTTCAACATTTTTGAGAAGTTGGCGTGGTTGCAAAAGTCCGGAATTCAAAATTGACTTGAGTAAAAGTATTGGTATCAAAATGTAAAACCAAAAGTAAAAGTACTAAAATGTTTGAAAATAGCCGATCTACAAGCTCACAACGCGTTATCTATGTATAAAATATGGCTAAAGTGGCTAATATATGTGTTATAATGCAATAATTTATATCTGTAAATTAACTAGTAACGTTTTCAAATAATTGTAGTGGAGTAAAAGTACAATATTTTCCTCTGAGATGTAGTGGAGTAGAAGTAAAAGTATAGACAATTGGAAATATTCCAGTAAAGTAAAAGTACCTCAAAATTGTAATTAAGTACAGTACTTGAGGAAACGTACTTAGTCACTTTACACCACTGCCAGAGGGTGAGTAGGCATGAAAGGTCACAGTTCTACCAAGGTCACAGGTATCCACCAAAACACCATGGTACAAGGTATTTCACAGTATACATTTCACCCCCTTTTTAATTAAACATGGTGTGTGTGTGTGTGTGTGTGTGTGTGTGTGTGTGTGTGTGTGTGTGTGTGTGTGTGTGTGTGTGTGTGTGTGTGTGTGTGTGTGTGTGTGTGTGTGTGTGTGTGTGTGTGTGTGTGTGTGTGTGTGTGTGTGTGTGTGTGTGTGTGTGTGTGTGTGTGTGTGTGCTAATTAACTATTCTGTGGCGGCACGCCATCATTTAACTTTTCCCGCCAGAGTCTCAAAATGAATGCATTTAATTTTTCATCCTTATCATAATGTTCTCTCCATATGAGCATGCAACATATTACCGTTAGAAAAGGTACCGATATGGGCGGTCTCTCCACTCGCTCTGTATCTACAGCTAAAGCCAGCCTATCACAAACATCCCTTCACGCAACAAGTGTTTTAATAGTATGTTCCAAGTTTGATTGATTGATTGATGTTTGATTGAATACTTTATTAACATGCTGAAAACGGTATGGCAAGTACAATTTAACAAGCTATGTTAAAAGGATAACACAAAAAGCTTTGGGGGCTCGTTCCCATTGTGGTCCTATGTACTCTGTACATAATCAAGACATACAATGCATACAATACATATCATCAACAACACAAGCTCATTCTCAGAATCAGTTTTATTTGTCACACCACAGTCTCACAGATGCAAAGCATTGGGTCCTCTTATATGCATTTAACTCATTCACTGCCAGAGTAAATACATCAGCTACTGCCAGCGATTTTTCGTTTTCCTTACCTTTTCAACTAGTCACAGAATATTTATCTCCATTATGATTGATCCCCGATCGTTGCTACACACAGAGGGTTTCACTGTGCTTCTGCAAAAACAAAAAGTCATTGCAACCCCCTGTTTTTGCTTTTTCTAGGCCGTTGAATATAGCATGTCTCGTCAAAAATGCAGAGTAAAACCAGGGAGGCGAGATACAGGTGTTTTTCCAAATCAAATAACAAGGAAGTGAATGGACAGTTTTTTCGATCACGTGATTTGCTGCTGCTTTGCTTCACTGGGAGTCAAATGGTGACTCCTAGGTTAGCGAACAGTGCCATCTAGTGGAAAACCACTGAAAACACAAAACTCGTCATACTCGTCAATGGCAGTGTGAGCCTCGGGCAATTGACTCGTCATACTCGTCAACAGCATTTAGTTTGTGCTTTTTGGGCGGTGAAACCGTCCCTATAAGTGAGATTTGGAAAAATGTACAAATATCTTGGGCAGTGAAACCGGCCCTAAAAGTTTGTACAATTATCCTGCGCTGTGATTGGCCAATCACAATCTATTCAGGACTGTGATTGGCCAGTGTCACATGACACATGTGCATAGCCCTATGTGATTGGCCAGTGTCACATGACACATGTGCATAGCCCTATATAAGCAACCATAACTTAAAAAAAACCAAATTATTGTTTTTTTTAAGTTATGGTTTTGTCCATCATAAAGTGTGTTTTACAAAAGATAAATGTATTTATCTTTTGTACATGATTGATCGACTCCATTCAGTATTGTGATTAGCTAGCAAGACACATGCTGACACTAAGTGGCTCTTTCAGATCAAAGCATATATATTGGTTGACTCCATTCAGTATTGTGGTTAGCTAGGAAGACACCGCCCACTTCACACAGGGTGTGATTTTTTATTAAAGGTAGGGTAAGTGATATTTTTTGGTTAAAACAAAAGTATTTTGTTAAAAGGTTAAAATACTATATTCTGATAGTAATCATTGCTATAGAGTGTTTTTTCAGTAACAGAAGTCTCCCTGTCTCTCCAGCTCTTTATTAAACAGAAAATACATGTTTCAGTAGGTGTCAAAATCTCAGCCAATCAGGAGAAAGTACCTATTTTTAAGCTTCATTTTTATAGTGTTCCAGTTCCAATTTTGCCTGCTCATTTCTTAGTGTCATCACTTCCAATTTCACTTGTTTAATCTATATCCTGATTGAGTTCTCGGTCCTGGTTGGATAAAATAGGAAATGAAACTGAAACTGAAACGACAATGCATTTTCTGTTTAATAAAGAGCTGGAGAGACAAGGAGACTCCTTTTACTGAACAAACACTCTATAGCAATGTGTACTATCAGAATATAGAGCTATTTAACACTTATTTTAACCAAAGAAAATCACTTACCCTACCTTTAAGTTAATTGTCATTTCTAGCTGAGTGAATAACAGTGGTGCCTCGCGGTGAGAGAGGCTCCTCAGACGGACTCCCTGGAGAGCAGTGGCAGTGGTAGCGAGCGTACGGCTCATTCAGTTATTTAGCAGCTTGTTTATAAACGTTCTATGATTTTTTTTATCCATAAATAGCTTATGTAGTAACTAAATATAGACTTATTTCTCATCTACAGCTGCTATTTAAAAAAAAAAAAAATCAAAATGCGCATCTGTTCACCTTATATCCCATGGCTTTGTAATGTTTTATACACAATGTTAAATTCATTGTGTTCATGTGTGTCTCCTCAGGTCTGCCCTTGCTGGTCCAGAGGACCATCGCCAGGACCATCATCCTCCAGGAGAGCATAGGGAAGGGCCGCTTCGGGGAGGTGTGGAGAGGGAAGTGGCGCGGCGAGGAGGTGGCCGTGAAGATCTTCTCCTCCAGGGAGGAGCGCTCCTGGTTCCGAGAGGCGGAGATCTACCAGACGGTCATGTTACGACACGAAAACATCCTGGGCTTCATCGCTGCAGACAACAAAGGTAATTGTTTGTATGGTTGTTGTTTTTTTCTTATTGCATGATAACAACAAAAACTAATAGAGAAACTAATTGGTACAAGGAGTGGAGAAGCCTACTTTTGACCACTATATTCATTTATAATTTTACCTCGTTCTTAATTTGATATAGGGCATAGCAGTGGTGGCTATTCTGTAGTGCCACAGATAGAAAACCCATGAATTTTCTCATAGATATTTATTATTTATATAAATTAATTTAAGCGTGGAACCAGGCCATCCAGGCAAGGTGAATCATGACCATAAAATATTAGATTTTGTACCAGAATCCTGACGTCACTGCCGCTAGAGGGCGCTATCCCCCTGGGTCGCAGCGTTATTATTTTTTTTTGTGTTGAAATCCCCATAGGGGAATCTTAGATCGCCTCGTATAAGAACTGTGTTCGAAAAATAAACAAATCGGGTGCTCGCCGATGTGTGTGCCATATTTGAAGTCGGCCTATTGGTTCTCGAGCTATGTGAACTACAGATGGACACATGGACAGAGATTTTGCGCATTTATTGTAGGATTAAATTAGGATAAATGAAGTCATAACAAGCAGGGGGGTTTGGGAGCTTCAGCCACGGCAATGATACTGCATATCGTGCGGCTGAGTCACCCTATTGCACCGCAGTTGAAATTCCTTCACCGCGACAGTCCAATTCTTTTGGCGAAATGCCCTGGGTGCTTCAAGTAGGAAATGGTTCAATATTTGGAGAGGAACGCAGCTCATCAATGTCAAAGTGTTGATAGGTTTGGACATTGTGGGCATCAATAAAAGCTCCTTGTACTTTGTAAGAAGCACTATTGACATGATATGCAAAGCTCTCCTCGACTCAACCATTTTTGCGCTCGTGGCTACAAATGCCGACTAGAGTAGTTATGATTTACCTCCCTGTGGTAATTGCCCAGCTCTGCTGTGTTGTGCAATGTTAATGGATCATGGCGCATAACATTAAAATGGAATTGCTCAATATGGGACCATTAATGAATGACACGTTTTGTAAAACATAAGCTGATGCCATGTATTCTTTCAGCTTCTATAAATCGAGGCTTTCGTCATAGTACGTGAAACATCAAAGCAATAAAAAGCGCAACTAAAACTGTTCAATTTCTAAAACTTAAACTACTTATGCACTCGTAAACACTAAACTGAAATCGAACCAAATTGAAGAACTAAATAATTCAGCTGAATACCAGACAAACGGCGTGTTTGTCCTTCACATGCACTGATTTAACACCCACTACACATTGGCTCGTCCAGCTGTTGTCTCTCTGTCCATCTGGAGCTGCAGGTCTTTGAGGAGAAAACAAATCCACCCATTAACCTCCAAATCCCATCCCCTCCCATTCTCTGTATCTGTCTCTGGGTCTATTTGAGTGTTCCTCAGATTGATGTACATTTCCTTTTCCTTTCCATTTGAAGCCAGCTTAGATGGCATACCTGTAGAATGAAGCGATACTTCTTCAATACTCTTCCTTTAAGTGATTCTCTCCCTCTCCCTCTCCCTCTCTCTCTCTCTCTCTCTCTCTCTATCTCTCTCTCTCTGTCACACACACACAATTCCAAGTGACATTATTGGCATGAGAAACTACTTTTACATTGCCAAAGCAAGTGTAGAATAAAAAATAAATGGCCTGCTAGAATAAGGAAATGTGTAGACAGAGCTGTGTAACATTGCAACATCTAAATGTATCTCTCACTCTCTTGTCTTTGTCCCTCTTTCTCACTCTTTGTTTCTCTCTCACTGTTATCTGGGTCTCCCATCAACCCGTTTGTATGTGCATTTTGGATTGTGTGCATACATTCCTGAATGGAAACACAAAATTCTAATTTGAAATTCTAAAAAAGGTTTTACGCTCGATTTCCGGGCTTTATCGGGTCATCCACGTCGGTTTTAAAATATTCCCATGTCAAACCAAACACGTTCCCGAACGATGCCTACATTTCAATTGCAGTCTTCCCAAATAATACATTCAGATTATAGAATTAATGAATGCCACTGAATGTTCATGGACACGTTCCATAAAGTACACTTTAAGATGAGATCTTAATAAGATCATCTCATCGTGCATCTCATCGTGATAATACTCGCCTACGAATGAGTTTGAATGTGCACAATTACTCTTAATTAGCGTCTCACACTTATTCTGTGATGGTTTCTGTCCTCATATGCAGTCCGAGTCCAACTTTGATCGGGTGGTCCAAATAAAGTCCATCATTTTGCAGGGTTTATTTTCAGTCAGGGACCAAGATAACTGCAGGAACACAAAACGATGTGGCTATCCTCCATTATATGCAGCATTATTAGGATTAAACTTGGGTGCTCTGGGCAATATACGGCAGAACTGGTACCGTACCGGAGAGTACCGACCCAATTCATTCATATGCGTCCCACCTGACTGGCGATTAATAGTGCGACCTACTGCTTATTTCATGAACCATCTCACAATGATCGCATATTATTAGTGGATGGAAACGTGCATAGATTCTTAGTTTTTCAGAAAATCAGCTGAATGGAAACCCAGTTTCTGTCGGTCTCTCTTTCTGTCTCTATCCCTTTGTCTATCTCTTTCCATGTCTGTCTCTGTCTCTGTCTCTCTCTCTCTCTCTTTGTGCCTTTGAGAGTGTTCCTCAGATAGATGTGCATTTCCTTGTCATTTCTAGTTGAAGCCAGAACAGATGCATCTGTAGAATAAAGTGATACTTCTTCAATTCACTAAATCCACAGCAGCCCAAACTGTTAAGATTAAGGCCCTTACACACCAGGGTCTTTTTTTGTGTGCAATTAATTCACACAGAACACGAATATTACATGGCAATAAAGTGACGTCATTCTTTTCATCCAGAGCAAGGTTAATTTGTCACTGTAAATAAAGCATCAACCTATACGAATGAGGCGTCAACTACTGTTTATGAAGATTTTCCTACCGTTTATTCATGTGCTATTTTGGGTGTGCGACAACGAACTATAAATCAAGCCATAACCTATCTTCGGTTTGTTCCAAGGTCAAGAAAGTGATTAGATTTTTAGTATATATTTCATGGTGTTTGTGACAGTGGAAGGTGCCGGTGGTGTGCATATTTTGGCCTAATCGTCGTTTTAACTCCTCAACCCTCTTTGTGTGTGTCTCGTCTGTAGATAATGGAACGTGGACCCAGTTGTGGTTGGTGTCTGATTATCACGAGCACGGCTCCCTGTTCGACTACCTGAACCGCTACACGGTGACGGTGGAAGGAATGATCAAACTGTCACTGTCCACAGCCAGCGGCCTGGCTCATCTGCACATGGAAATAGTAGGAACACAAGGTAACACACACACACACACACACACACACGCACACGCACACGCACACATCAACCTAAAACATGGATCCATTCGAGGTCTATTTGGACTCGTTTTCCCACAGCGATTACTTGCTCTGGACAGTTACCAGTTTAATGACATTACCTGACTGGCTGACTCATGGAAGTGGAAAATACAGACACATAGCTGTTCATTCAGCACAGCCATTTAACCCATTAAGACCTGAGGCCGATTCTACAAAATGTCTTCTAAATCCTAACATTTTTTTTTAGAAAAAAACTTGTTTCCATGTCAGTGGTGCTCACATTTTTTCATGTCAAGGACCCCCAAAATGATATGCATTTGGCCTCAGACCCCCATCTAAAAATATGTTGTTCCAGGGACCCCCTGAAGCAAAGATTTCAGTTAAAAATGTTCGCTTTAAAAGAATAGATTTTCAAAGATTTGCACACATTTTCATGATTTTTCAAAAATAGCAGATCTACAAGCTCATAGCGCGGCACTCGGTGCCGCGCTATGAGCTTGTATTTCTGCTATTTTTGAATAGCCAAAGTGTAAAATAATGCTTTTTAGCTCAAATCAAAAAGAGACACAGATGCGTTCCAGGTCTTAATGGGTTAATGGCAATGAGCTGGGTACAGAACGTACCGACACACAGCTATGTATAGATGTATACCGTACATACAGCTCCGTCTACACACACATGCCGTGAAGATAAAGAAAGTGCGGCGTTACACAAGAAACTTGACATCCCCTCTCTTTGTCACTCTCTGTCTGTGTCTCTCTCTACTGCAGGTAAGCCAGCGATTGCCCACAGAGATCTGAAGTCAAAGAACATTCTAGTGAAGAAGAATGGTACATGCTGCATCGCTGACCTTGGCCTCGCTGTCCGCCACGACTCTGCCACAGACACCATCGACATCGCTCCCAACCACAGAGTAGGAACCAAGAGGTATCCACAAACAAACCCTTCTCCTCTCCTGCACTGTCTACCTCTCAGCTTTCCTACTTTCTTTCTTTCCTATGCTGTCTACCTCTCAGCTTTCCTACTGTCTGTCCCTCCTACACTGTCTTCCTCTTAGCTGTTCTTCTGTGTCTTTACTATACTGTTTCCCTCTCATCTTTCCTACTGTCTTTCTATCCTACGGGGTCTCCCTCTCAGCTCTCCTGCCGTCTGTCTCTCCTACTCTGTCTCCCTCTTAGATTTCCTACTGTCTGTGTCTCCCACACTCTCCCCCTCCCTCAATTTTTTTCCGCTCTGTTTGAGAGGTGAGGGCTGGCAATGACGGATGACTTCTTGTCACATGGAAACACGAGCTGTTCTTTCACTCCAAAAGCGTACTGTCACCCATAGACAACCCTTTTAGTTTTCCGCTAAATGGCTGCACACTCTTCTTTAAGCAACTTCTCCTTTTTGACCCCATGTCATGTGTTTTGGGTATTTTTTGTTTATCAGGTTCTCCTTATTTCTTAAAGAGACATTTCTAAGACTGACCCAGTGCCTGTGTGTGGAGAACGATGGTTACGTAGGTAACCACGGTTATGTGAGCGATTGAATCACTCCAATATGATGTATCCCTCCGCGGCAGCGGAGGCACCGAGGTAGACTTGCCAGATACATCCGAGTACGGGGTTGTGCCACGGCTAGGGGGCGTCGCCCTCTGTGATGCCTCAAATTCCTATGCGGCCTATGCGACAAGTGCAAAGGCCGATTCACATGCTCGGAGGACAGCAGAAAAGGGGTTAGGTTGGAGAGTGACACTCATCATGTCAGGACCCATCCGGAAACACTCTGCACTCACAGAGAGCGCATGGAACAAAACAAAACAAACAAACATTTAAATCATTCATTACAATTATTTCTTTTGACAATGAACCATCAACTAAAATGTCATGATCATGACTGAGAAAAAACATTGCCATTGAATGTTTCTAGAAAGTACAGATAGCTGTCATCCTGTGCAGTCTTTCTAGAAATGGCGGCAAGATATAAAAATTGTATAACGAGTACGACATTTAATTGGAAAATATGTATGAACCCCAGAGTGCAGGATAAGTCAGTAATATTTTTTTGCTTTGTTTCCTGGCAAAAGACAAACTCTAGACTCTTTTTGAAACGCAACAAAGCCCTCATTTCAATGGCTTGCTCATCGAGTCCATTAAGCTAGGCCTTCCAACATCGCCACGCATAAAAATCTCACACACACACACACACACACACACCCCCCCCCACACACACACACACACACACACACACACACACACACACACACACACACACACACACACACACACACACACACACACACAGCACATTAGTGAGTCAGTTATTTCCAGTCATACTTTAATTAAGCTCTCACTCGAGAGTATGAAAGTACCTGTCTGAAAGGACTGTCCTAATGATACCATTTTCCAATTGAGTTCTCCAATTGAGTCCTGTATTGAATGTCAGGTCCAGCACAGAATGACACACTGTTCACTTGAGAGAAAAATCTATTGAGATACACCTCTTTTCACTAATTTCCCATTGCTTTTGGCGTAGACACTAAACATCGCTCGATGTCTCTTCTTTACATGCGCATACAATCACAGCAATCGAAATATTGTGTCGTGCCCGGTGAGAGTGGTTTGCACCTGCAGTCCTTGTAAAGATCGAAGGAAAAGGTCATCTAACGGAGAGGTCTATGATTGCGGAAGGTCTCGTAATATCAATGAACGGCACCTTAACTAACATCCATAGCATATCATATACAGTATGTATTTGCTGCTATGCTCATGCACCTTATGTCTTACCTCAGGTACTTACCGCACCTTATAATAATAATAATAATAATAACAATACATTTTATTTGTATTGCACTTTTCATTCACAAGGAATCTCGGAGTGCCACATGGTAAAAACACATCATCAAACCTTACTAAATATAAGGTTTAAAAAACAGGGTTTAAAAACAGATTTGGCGAGTCCAGGGTCTGTGGTGCTTTCAGATCAATAGGAATCTTCCTTTTCCTTATATCTTACCTCAATTACTTACCGCACCTTATGTCTTACCTCAGGTACTATGTGTAAATATGTAGATCATTTGTTTTTGTTTTTATTTATCTCTTCCCTCCCCTTCTTCTTCCCTTTCTCTTATGGAAATAACTAAAACGGTTTTATCTGGCCAACGACAAGAAAACCTAACAGACGTTGGGAGCGGCATGTGTCTTTTGTTGAGCTAGATGGCTATGCTCTTATACGGTCTTATAAGATAGTAACATCTGGGTGGCACAGCTGGGGTTGGATCCTCCACAGTGCCGGCCGGCTTGATTGATCACGTTCACACTGCACTAGTTGCTCCTACAGGGTTGTCCGGGGCAGCTGTTCAGCAGTGAGCAGAACTGGGAGGGATAGCGTGTTCCTTCAAATGCGTTAACGCCCTCCCGGTGAGACTGGAAGCTGCTGGCAACTCCAATGTGTATTAGAGGAGACAGGTAGCTGTCTACATCCTCCCACATAACCAAACAGGGGTCAGCATTGGCAGAGACTTTAGATGGAATTGGCAACAACTACATTAAGACATCATTAAAATAAATTAAAAAAACGTTAAACTAAGCAAAGTTGCAACATCTATCCCCAATCACAAGGCGCCTTTATTGGCCAGGTACACGGCAAAATCTTCAGGGGTAGTTTAGTTTTGGAGAGTGTCAAAACATGGACCCTTATGGCTCCATTCCTCCATATGAGATATTCAAATCGGCGCACACACACACACACACACACACACACAGACCTACTGCAACTTTATTATGCAGTCTGTACTCTACAGTAGGTAGAATATTTGTTACATCTACTTACAAGGACTGCAGATGGAAGTGAGCTATTTACTAAACGCAGCATCTCTTCAATTCCGAGGTCAGTGTATCTGGACATGACCCCTGGTGGAATAAACATTCAACGAAACTAGTGTTAGAGATTGAATAAATATACAGAATTTACGATACCATCTCACAGCTTGCTTCCTGCGTCATCCAACCTGCTGGGTTGCAAAGTCTGTTAACTCTGTCTCTGTCTGTCTGTCTATCTGTGTCTCAGTCTCTTTCCCTCTGTCCTTGGTGGTCTCATGTCTGCGACATGAGACGAGATTACTATTACATTCCTAGTTTTACTTTACTTTTCAGTAAATGGAAAAAACCTGTGTTCCAATGGATCCAATGTAGTTATTTACGGTAGTCACAAGCTCGTGTTTACACCTTTTCATTGGTTGAATATTTATAAAACCCACAGACAGACTTAACCACGTTGACTCTCACGTAAGAATAAAAAAAGCATCGTGTTGGTGATATGACGCGTTGTGAGCTTGTAGATCGGCTATTTTTGCTACTTTGTGTGACACTAGAGTATGACAAAGTTGTGCATTCATAGCCTCGCATGGCCAGACTATGAGACTGGTGCTTCTATGAGGACGTTTTTTTTCCAAGGGGCGGGATCAAAAGAATGGCTCTGCACGCAATTGGTTAGACTTAAAACCAACTACCAATTACAGTCTCCCATATTTGAATACTGGGCCCTGATTGGTCATCCCAGACTTCGGGAGCAGGAAATGGATTCGCAAAGGAGCGGGGACAGACCCAAATCGCAGAGGGCAATTTTTTGCCATTCAGTAGTCCTGGGGCTAGTGCATCCAAACAGCCCAGCCCGACCTGCTCCATGATCCATTTTGATGATCTGATATGGCAGCTTGTCCATCGGCTATATTTGATTGATTGATTGATTGAATACTTGAATGTTTTTCACTTTTTTTGTTGTTGTTTGTCTGGCAGCAACCTCTTATCTCCATATTTTAACTTTTCATTTTTCTTTTGTGTTTATTAATGGCTTACTTCGTCATACTACAGTGTTACACAAAAGTAGCAAAAATAGCCGATCTACAAGCTCAAAACGTGTTGTGAAGCGACGCGTTTTTTACAGTTTTGGACATTTTCCACCCGACAAACGATATGTAAAGTAAAATAGTTGTTCATCTCAAGTAACTCCACTGAAAACATACCAAAGTACGACCCTGGATCAATAAGTTAGACCCTCACTTTACACCCCAAAATCCATTTAAAAAAGGAAAGGATGGGAAATCAGAAACAGGTAGGAGACGTTTTTATAAGAATATAACAATTTATTATTATGAACTATCATAATGGGGTGCGGCGGTAGCTGACTGGATAGTGCATCAACCACATAATTGTAACGTCCCGGTATGATTGCATGCCCTCTCCGAACTTTCTGTCTCTCTACTCTCTTCCATGAAAATAAAGCAAACACGCTAATATTGTAATAGACATGACCTTTTAAAAAAAAGTGAAAAATAACTCTTGCCTTTTCTGAGCACAAGAGCTGCTCTAAAAATAAGGCAACAGATCATTTTAACCTGGAAATTCCAAATAATGTAAAAACGGTACCAATGTTGGCATTCTCATGAACGGCTTGAAAAGTGTGCCGCTTGGAGCACAGATCTCCGCCAGGTCGGGTTGCCTATGACCTTAATCCCAGCATAGTTTTCATCTGCAACAACAGTCGACCACTTTTCGCGTGCTATAGGAACTCCAATGAATCATCATAAAACAGTATGAGTTTAGAGTAAATATAACTAGGGTTAGTTTCTAAATGTTTTCAACACCATATGGATGGACGAAGCTGAGACAGCTTAGCCTGCCCAGAAAAAGAAAAGAAAAGCCTTGCTACTTTAATCATATTGGAAATGCATAGAAATATATTTTCTTTTTACCAAGGAGACTGTTATTGTTATTGCCTGCAGCAATAATTTCAATGGCCTTCACATCTGAAGCATCTCTCAGACTCACATTTACACCTCCTCCTCAGAGGCCCATACATTTCCCCACAAAACGAACAGGTGCAAAATGTACGTGTCTCGGTATATTCAACTTAACCTTGAACTTTATTTTTCCCAGAAGGGCAGTTTGTTTTGCAGCATATAGTGAAGTGCAACATAAAAAAACAGACAAACATTAAGTCACATAAGTAGCCCAATCAGCAAGGACTGGAACAAGCATAATCAACAAAACGACAATAAGAACAATACAATGATGACTAAGTGGTCATCCACCTCTGTAAAATATTACCAGCATAGAATTACAAACATTTACATCACAGGTTCTCACTTATTCTGTATTGAGAAATAGCAGAACACCAGTCAAAACAGAAATCCCAACACTCAGCCACAATCAAATCCAACACTAAGCCGCGATACAAGCCCCTAACTTCGTCAAATTTACGGATTAGACCGTAACACAATAAAATCAACCTGGCAGCCTTATTTGGGTCGTGTTTTTTTCAAATTTCAGAAATGACGAAAATAGCAGCTCTACATGCTCATAACGTGTCCCAATATGCTGCATTGTGAGCTTGTAGATCTGCTATATCCACTTCATCATAACAACAAAGTATAAAATTGTCCGTCGGTGGTTAAAGGTGGTGAAATGAGATACAAATAATGCTTGGGATATGATGGATTGTTTTCGTTCCTCTCAGCCACAAATTATGCTCAGCAAAAATCATCTGTTCAGTAAAGTACTTGAAAAAAGTACTTGAAAAAGAGAGAGAGGCGAGCAGTGAGCACTCAGCAGAAGAATAGTTCACAGTTCACGTGTATCGGTTGCACGGTTCTGGCAGAAATGGTATCTTCGAAAAAGAACACGAGCACTCACTTGATCCTTTCAGGATTTATTGTTTATTTAATCAAACATAAGCCCCAGCAGCAGATCACACACGGACGGACGTTTCGGTCCGCAGGCCTTCCTCAGCGTGAATGAAAGTACTTGAACCTATTAACTGGATCTATTGAGAAGCCCTTGTTTGAATACTCTCAACCACATTAACCCTGGTGTCCCTGTTTCTTTTTATCAACATTTTCACCATTTTTTTGGGAGGTGCTACCTCCGCCCTCACTGGCAGTGGTCAAATAATAATAATAATAATGATAATAATAATTGGCTACTCCAAAATGTTTTGAGAGAAACTAATTCACAGTTTTTCAAGATTTGTCTCTAAAATAACAGATCTACAAGTTCACAACGTCTCGTGAGCTTGTAGTTATGGCTACTTTTGAATAGCCAAAGTATAAAATAGAGCTTAAGTAGTTCATATAGGCCATGCCAAGGGGGTATTTTCTCTTCGAGAAACTTGTAGCTTTTTAAAACGTGTGTGTGTGTTCGTGCGTGCGTGACCAAGTGCATGCGCTGCCTTTTTAATAGCTAATATTAATATTGATTAAGGTCTTGCGATGCAAATAATTGTGTTGGTGTTACTAATTTATGCAAAGCTTCCAGCAGCAGCGCGTGCTGCCAGACTCGGTGGGCGTGGTGGTCGTGCAAGCAGATCTAATACAGCAGAACACCCAGGCTCTTGGGGTGCCATTCGTTATCTGCACAACACTCCTGTTCAAAGAATTTAATTACGATTTTTTTCTCCCTCATGCCCACTTGTGGAAGTTATTTGATCACAGGCGTTCTCATTACAAATTGTGTGTGTGTGCGTGCATGCAAATCGGTAATTGAAAGTTTTATCTGTATGAGAGCATTTCTCATTGCATTCCAAGATATAAGAAACGTTTCTCGCATCAAGATCCGAGTGCGATTCTACAAATGCCGTCAAGATTTCTCACACTTTAAAGATTTTTCAAAAATGTAAAAAAAATAGCAGATGTACATGCTCGCAGCGCAGCACGAAGTGACGCGCTGTGAGCTTGTAGATCTGCTATTTTTGCATAGCCAACGCCCAACCCTCTAAAAAAAAAAATTACACAAATGCTTTCCCTGTTTTAACACTTTACCTGCCAATCACGAGTATAACCGTTGATGAAAAATACACCCGTTTACTGCCAAAAAAATCCATCCACGAGTATAACCGTTTTTCAAAAATAAAAATTTTTTTTTTTTTTTTTTTTTTTTGTCTTTTTTTTTTTCAATTTATCCACACAGAACCAGAGATATCACGATCCAAAGATTTCTAGCTCCATTCACTCCTTGGTTAACTTATTACTTTAAAATCCTGTATCTCGGCTCCTTAAAAAAAAAAAATTAAACACTGGCACTGGGGGAAGTAAAATAAAAAAAACCCTCTGGCAGGGAATGTGTAATGAGTTAAGAGTTTCTGGCGCCCCACCAAAAATGTTTCAACCCCAAAGGAAAATCAACCACGCCAAAATTATACGAATTTATCAAAAGGTTAATGCAGTTATGCAAAAAGGCGGCTAATTTCCTTAACACATCGCGTGCCAAAAACGGTCCGGACCGTTTTTGAGAATCCAAACGAGGAGTGCCCAAAACGGTCCGTACCGTTTTTGACCCAATTTTATTTTTATACACTGGGCCCACGTGGGGCGCTCTAACAAAACTTTGGGATCATCCAAGGAGTTTCTGAGAAGGAGAGGCCGGATGTGGATCCATGTCAAAAATCCTTCCGGTCGGCCTTTCCAATGTTAACTCCTTGACTAAAAGCTTAATATCTCCATTTCTTTTTAATGTGGTGGAAGCGAGCCGTTTTCGATCGGCGATCTCTCTGCAATGGAGGATCGCGTTAGAAATATTATTGTTCCAGGCGTCGGGACCCTCCGCCGTCTCGCACGCACGCTTTGTTTCCATGCACTTCCGCGTCGGGGCTTCTACAGCACGAAACGTATCAACGTAAGTGGATGGAAGAATAGCAGGCACTGAACGTATAATATTTTAATAAACCTCTGGCACCCAATGTGTTAAGAGTTTCTGGCGCCCCACCAAAAATGTTTCAGCCCCAAAGGAAAATCAACCACGCCAAAATGATAAGAACTTATCAAAAGGTTAATGCAGTTATGCAAAAAGGCGGCAAATTTCCTTAACTGCTACTCGTAATCACGACATTGATCAATCACGCTTACTGTTACGCATAGTCACCCCCCCCCAAAGGCCTGTTCTGAGACAGGAAAAACCCTGCCTCTCGTCACTATTTGCTTTGGGGGGGGGGGGTGCACACTCACTGATTGGCGCCTCACTGATTGGATCTGAGGATGAGCGTGGTTGTTTGTGCTTGTGTAACACCAGATGCAGCACCAGGGGATTTGTGGGATGAGAATAAATCCACACCCTTAACCCACAAAATACCTTCTAAATCAGTTGTTCTTAAACATTTTTTGTGCCAAGGACCCCCCAAATTGATATATATTTGGCAGCGGACCCTCCTTCTGAAAATGTTTTGTGCCAGGGAGCCCCAGAAGAGAAGATTTGTGTTTAAAAGATTCAAATGTATTCAAGATTTTTCAAACACTTTCAAGATTTTTCGAAAAATGTCCAGAAATAGCAGATGTACAAGATCGCAGCTGTGAGCTTGTATATCTACTATTTTTGAGAACTACTGTTCTAAACCACTGCTCTAAATCCTGAGAGTTTTCAGAAAAACTTGTTGCTAAAATATATATAGCTAAAATCTAAAATGACACTGATGCTTTCCCTGTTTTAATGGGTTAACACAGATTGTTTTATGCCTGATTTGTACTTAGTTGTGCGCCGGTGTCTCGCACCAAAAATAGCAGAACTATAAGCTCACGCGCTAACTCAAGCTTTATAGGTGCCCAGGGTGGCCAATCCAGTCAATCTTCGTGTTGCATGTTTCACACACAGGGACGCATCCAAATGATGCCAAATAATTTTGGACATGAAACGTTTTCTAAATCAGCGATTCTCAACCTGTGGGCCGTGCGGATATTGCATTGCGAGGCGTTGTGAGCTTGTAGATCGGCTATTTTCACAATATTTATCTGTGGAACAGGGTCAAACTTAAATGTAATGTCTCAACTTCTGCAATTCCAAGTGCTTGTCAGGGTGGGGGGTCCCCAGTTCAGATATGATTATTTGGGGGGGGGGTCCCCAGTTAAAATACGGTTATTTTGGGGGGGTCACAGCCTGACAAGTTTGAGAACCACTGTAATAAAGCAAAAGATGGCAAAAATAAATAAACCATGTTGCGCTGTTCATGTTTTTTCAGGTACATGGCTCCAGAGGTGCTCGACGACTCCATCAACATGAAACACTTTGAGTCTTTCAAGAGGGCAGACATCTACGCTATGGGACTGGTCTTCTGGGAGATCGCCAGCCGCTGTTCTATGGGAGGTAAAGAGAGAGAGAGAGAGAATGCATGCGTCTACATTTTCACAGCATAAATGTATGACGTTATGTTGTCCATTATTATATCAACCCATAGTGCTACTACAGTAAACAAAAACAAAAAAACGTGCAATAAAGTATAAACAAAGTATAAAGCAAATATTTGAGACATGCTTAACCACTTCAACCGTAGCCTCCCTATAATCTGGAGTGAACATTCTGTTAACCCATTAAGACCTGGAACGCATCTTTGTCACTTTTTGATTTGAGCTAAAAAGCATCATTTTACACTTTCGCTATTCAAAAATAGCAGATCTACAAGCTCGACGAGCTTGTAGATCTGGTATTTTTGAAAAATTGTGAAAATGTGTGCAAATCTTTTAATATACAGTATATATTTTTAGAGCGAACATTTGTAACTCAAATCTTTGCTTCTGGGGGTCCCTGGAACAAAATATTTTGAGATGGGGGTCGGCGGCCAAATGAATATAATTTTGGGGGTCCTTGACATGAAAAAGTTTGAGAACCACTGATATAGAAACATACGCTTTTTCAGAAAACTTTTATTTAGAAGACAGCAGCATCGGCCTCAGGTCTTAATGGGTTAAAATAGATGATCTACAAATGTCAGCAAGTATCAAAGTGCAAAAGTTTTGTAGTTTTTTGCAACTTGCAACTGATGCATCCCTTTGATGAATCAGTTGGAAGATAGCCATGTATGTATGCTTTTTTATTGAGGCATTTTCAGATTGTTTACGGAGTGTGTGTGCGTGTGTGTTTGTGTGCGTGTGTGCGTGTGTGTGTGTGTGCGTGTGTGCGCGCCAGGCATCCACGAGGACTACCAGCTTCCCTACTATGACCTGGTCCAGTCTGACCCCTCTGTGGAAGAGATGAGGAAGGTGGTGTGTGAACAGAAACTAAGGCCTAACATCCCCAACCGCTGGCAGAGCTGCGAGGTAAACAACAACACACACTGTCATATTACACGCACACTCCTGCCGCGTGTGCAGACTGTGCACACTCACACACACACACACACACACACACACTAGCCCACGTTCTCAGGTTTCAACTTAATGCTAACCGCAGCAACTACTGTTAAACACACACACAGGATCCTGTGTTTTATTGCTGTGTGTGTGTGTGTGTTGTGTGCGTGCGTGCGTGTATTCTTGTCTACTGCAGGCAGTATAATTGAATTAGAGGTAATCCATCATTGTAAAAGGGTGAAATCTGAGCTGACAGCCATGGCGAGCACTTTGAAATAATTTAACCGTTGTGGGTCTAATGGCAAATAATGAACCGCAGATTTGTTTATAACTGTGTTGCTTACGGTAATACACTCCCCCGTTAATGAAGGAATTAATTCCTTTTCTCCGGCAGTTGAGGAAGTGATCTCTTATGAGCTTGTGTATTCGATTCCGGTGTGCAAACAAGTACTTAGGACTCAAATCCTGAACTGGTTATATGTATTTATATGTAATTGGCTGTTTAAAAGGTTTTCACGGCCCGAACGGGTGGTGTAGCGGTCCGGGCACTTAGCAGCCTGACAGCGTGTCGCCGGTCCCGATCCCGACGACCTTTGCTGCGTGTCACTCCCCATCTCTCTCTCCCCATTTCCTGTCAGTCTACTGTATACTATCAATAAAGGCAAAACATTACATAAAAAAGGCATTGCATTGCATCGCGATGAGTTGTGAGCTTGTCGATCAGCTATTTTCAAATAGCTGATACATACTGTAGGTTTAAAGTGGTTAAACTGACTTTGTCGTTATATTATATTAATTTTGACCCCCCTCATGGACCCCCGGACCCACTTTGAGAACCACCGTTCTAGTAGCCTCGGAAACCCAAGCCTTTTTTTTTTGTTTCAAAAGAAAAAAAGGCTGGGCGAACCATGCAGGAACACTGGTCTTAGGACCTTGTTATCTCCTAACCAATCAGAGTGCAGAGGGGCGTCGCTCTAAATTTGGTGACGTCAGCGTGCTCCGTGCACAGGCCGGGGGGGGGGGACATAGATTGGTGAAGCAATAGGAAGCGCCGGAGGAATCCGCCGGTGGGTTTGGATCCGCCCTTCAAGACCATCGATTGGGCTCGTTCTTTCAGTCTACCGTTCTAGTGGTTCACTACACTAGAGACTCATTATATATAATATATAACACTCTGTCTCTGAAGTGAGTGAGACCTTTTGACATCAATAACGGCGGCTGTGAACCAATATCTTCCGGTAGGTAAATAAAGATAATGCCAGAAACGGCTGCATGTCAGCAGAGGCTCAAATCTATATACATCCGATCAACTTGCATTTTCGACCCGAGCCCGTCAGGTGGGATCGGTTCCTGGCTGAAATTGCGGACTCTACTTCACCCCAAAAAAAATCTATAAATTACTCATACTTCACCCCAAAAAAAGCCTTGAATACGTTGCGAGAATTCTAATTTATAAAATTCAAAATTCTTTGAACAGACTCCCACAGTACACATTACAGCCTAGGGCGGACAAAAACAAACCGAATATGACTTACCATAGAATAGCCTAAAGCGATCCTTTCTCCCATAACGTATGGCTTTTGATTTTAATATTATAGATTCCATGGCAACCTGCTACATTGGATAATAATAATAGGCCTACATAATGTTGGATGCATTTATCCAACACGATAAAGTTTGCGGCTTCTGTTGCTTCTCACGCAGTGCAGTTCAGCCTGTCAATCACTGGAACAGAACACATCATGCAGCAGGACCTTGGCACGTCGAAGGCAGAGGCACAGCTGCAAAGGGCTCGTTAATTAATGGCTGAGACTGACAACTCCCGATGCGTGGTTCCATTGAAAAACAAAACCAGTATAACATAACACAGTTGGAAAAGGAAAGAATCCCTTCTGTCCTTGGCAATAACCAATCCTACAGTTTCAATATTATAAAAACACGACTTTCGACTTCTCCTGGTGGGCGTCGACTTGTATTAACTCATTCAGTGCCACTGGCCAAAATTCATTGTAAAAAAAAAGTGCCATTCAGTGCCACAGCCAAAATCCATTGTAAAAAAAAAGTGCTTAGGAGCCGAGATACAGCCTTTTTCAGTAAGAAGTTAAACAAGAAGTGAATGGAGCAGAACATTTTCAAATCATCATATCTTGGGTTCTGAATTTTTTTTTCACGTTTTAGATGTCCAGTGTTACAGGGCTTATATCACAACGGACGTTTTAGACGTCCAGTGGCACTGAATGAGTGTATTAACTGATTCACTGCCAATCACGTAGATCTACGCGAACCTATTTAAAGCCGCCACGTGCCAATCGCGTAGATCTACGTGAACAAAAAAATATATATATCTATATATTATTATTATTTATTTATTTTCAATTTGACCCAAAGACCAAGAAGATATGATTTTTCGAAGATCTAGACTCCTATCCACGTCCTTGTTAATGAAGTTGGCTAGTCAATTTTTTTTTTACTGTGTGATTTGAACCCTCTGATCCCAACCCTAAAAATGTTTTAGTTAACGCTAGTTCTGACCCCAGAGAAAGCAGGATCACTCGTCCTTTGTATCCCAACAATAGTCTCTCCTAATTTAGACTGAAGTATCTCCTATCAGATGTAGGTGCTGCTTCTTGCTAGCCTCGCGTGGCCAGACAATATCACACGACACACTGCGTGGATATTAGTCTGGTCCCTATCAACGATAGATTTTTTTCCAAGGGGCGGTTACAAAAAGATCCAAACGGACTCTATTGGTTAGACCTAAACCAATCAGAGCAGTGCTTCCTTGTTCACGAACTAATCAGAGCAGTGCTTCCTTGTACGTCATTGCTCCAAATAAGGTGATAAGCCCGCCCACATTTGGATACTGGGCCCTGGTTGGCTCCACACCACTGCGGAGGGAGAGAAATGGAATCTCTATGGAGGGGGGCCAGACCTAATCTGCCGAGGGCTAAAGTGCGATGCGATTTTGCAAAGGCAGATTCGGCTGGAACCAGGCTAGCTTCTTGCATCACAACTCTCTGAACAAACTCCTCCAGATAAGTGTTCAATTTATTGTCTCAGTTTACAGGTGGACGGTTGGGAAGGAGTGGGGGGTGGTGTGGAAGAGGGTTGTGGGAGAAAATATAAAACCAAATAGTTGTTTTATTTTTGTAACACAAACGCAATGTCATGTGTACATTGAATAAACCTCATTGAATAAACCTCCCTTCAAAAAACATCACAAGTTTACTTTATACCAGTTATGAAAGAGTGGGTGAAATTATTTTGTGAAAGCTTCTCATTAAATGCAGTGAAGCAGTAAGAATAAGAGTTCCGTTCAGCTCAACTGTCAGAAAGTATTGGAAATTATATTCATATTGGAAAGGAGAGGAAAATGAAAAGAAAAAATAATCATTGAACGTTTCTTTTTAGGTAGGTAGGTATATATTTTTGTTTTATTACAAACACACAGTATTCTCGCTGGCTGATAAGAATCTGCAAAGTTGAGGACCTTATCCCCTTTTCTTCTAGTGCATCATTTATGTACATCATGTTTGACCACATAATGAACATACTGTAGCATTTAGTAAACTAAGCAGCTGTTGAAACCCAGCACTGCTTGGAAAAATAATAGCCAGATCCTCTGATGGTTATTAGTGATAACAATCATACTGCCTGTTTTGCAGCCTCTTAGTTGGCCTGATAAATCATTCAGGATTTTCATCATGCTGCCACGCACGGCCTCTTTGACTCTGTTTCCGGAACAACTTTTGGTGATTAACTCGGGCGAAACCCTTAGAGGCATCAATATCTCCAATTAGAACAGAGGAGATTTGTCTACAAATGGCTACACAGTCTCAGGGCGCATGAACGATCTGACAAGAATAAAAATTTATCAGGCTAGAAGGAAACGCAAATTTCAGTTGTTTATCACCGTTTTTGTCAATTCTGTGTAACTCTAAGCAGCGGACTTTCTGAGTTACTGCACATGCGCAGTACCTCACCAGGTATGGACTACCCGGTGATAGCTATTATTATTACCTATATTACTGTATTGTCTGAAGGAACTAAACATAATTGTACTCTTATGTACACAAGATGTAACAATGAAACACAACCTTGAACCTTGAGGTTAAAATAGAATATGATCAGATGAAATTGGCATTGGGATACAACCTGTCTGTCGGATCCAAAACCATTCCTTTTTTATTATTTTTAATTAAAAAGTGAAAATAGCTGATCTACAAGCTTGTGAGCTTGTAGATCAGCTATTTTCACTACTTTTGTTTGACACACTTTTATGATGAAGTAGGGCATTCATTTGTGAAAAAAATTGAAATATGGAGATATCGAGAACAAGGTTTCTGCCCGGCAGTGATGATATTCTTTATTTTTATCCACTTTAACTGCCACAAAGTGGCAGTTAAAGTCTCCCTGTGGTCCACACAAAAAGAATAATAAAAACAATTTAAATCACACTAGTAAAACAAAACAAAAGAGGCAGAACAGGTCAAATATGAAGATCAATGAATAATTGAAATCACCCTGCATATGAAACAAACAGCAGTAAACGCAATAATGAAGACGCAAAAAACAATAAAAACGACCAAAGGTTCAGAAAAGTGAAATAATAAGAACGAAATGTAAGCATGAATAATGTATAGCACTCTGTCTGTCAGCGAGTGAGACCTTTTGACACTAATAAGACAGACTGTGAACCAATATGTTTCATAGACAGGTCAGCTTTACAAACTCGCACTGCGTTTCTGACTTTATCTACAAAAGAAGAAAGATCCAGTAGGTATAGAGTCGAGAAGAGGGCTAAGTCAATAAACTTGCTCCTGTTTTGTTTGGCTGCGTTCAATGAAAGAAAATCCTTTTGTTTACAGTTGGTAGACAACACATTGACCGCCAGTCGGAAGGTGGACCAACTCACTCCTTCCTTTGCTGATTTCTCGAGGAATGTAGCCAATGAGTCAATGACTGAGCTAAATCATGCAGCCTTTTGGGTTCTGACCGATCAAGTCAACCCTCCGAAAAGTCAATAGTTCTGACTCTGAGGAAACAGAATCCCTGATCTGTGGTTTGTAGCCTAACAACAAGGGTCTCTCGCTAGTTTAGATTTTTCACCTTTGTCAAAAATGTGCATTCTACACACTGTACCTCACTGTCTGAGGGAAACTTTGTATGTTCAAAACGGTTACTTTTCAGGAAATTAAAAAAAAAGAACCTGCATTGTAATACTGTTCATTGGTTCAATATTGATAGAGACCACAGACACACTTAACCACTTTCACTTAACACATTCGGTGCCAGAATTTTATAATAACAGATTACGTTGAGTGCCGGAAATCTCACCGCTGCGCTGTTTAAAGCTCTAGACTCCACGACCAGCAATCCATGTAAACAATGCATGCGTGCACGGTGCACGATGGTCCTGGCTAACGCCTGGAACGATAACATCTCTCACGCGAGTCACAATGGCGGAGTAATCGTGCATCGAAAGTGACTCGTTTTCCCCAGCGTAAAAAGTTTCGGAGCTACAGAGGTTTTCTTCAAGGAGATAGAACGGAAGCGGATGGGGAGCTATGTTTTTTGGCACGGTGATCCATCTGTCCCTAACTTATCAGAATCACCGTGGGTGATTCCAGAGCTGCGCTAGCACCCCCCCCCCCCCCCCGCCCCCCCCCCCCGTGTGAAAAAAAAAAGATTGAATAACACGGTTTTTACCGTGTTCGGCACCTAAGCGCTACTCTGGATCCCCTCTGTTTGGCTTTAACCCTAGCCCCACGCTAGAACTCCAGGTTCCAATCTCGGGTATTACTCCAGTCATAACGTTGGTACAGTCCCAACTTGTGTATTCAATTTCAAACTCAGTGTGTTTCATAAGAATGCAAAACACACACATGGGAGTAGGAGTAAATGGCTCACACTTTAGAAATCATAATCAGTTTTATTGTTACTTCCATAATACACAAGTGAGCAAAATGCTGTTCTCCGCAACTCATGGTGCTTGTCACATTTTGAAAACAGACACATTAAAAAGAGGTGAAGGCATTAAAAACATTACAAAGTAGAGAGAAAGCAGACAACATTGGTAAAAAATATTAAAAGTGTAATATAGATACAGAACTATTCAACTTCCATGTACATAAGAGACTTCTTAATAAAGTTAGTTTGTATGGTAGTTGAGAGGCTGGCATACAGGGAAAAGGATGGCAATACGATTGGTAACAAGACAAATTAATATGCCATACATTAGAATGGCATATTAATCCTAATTAATTTTATTGCCCAACATTTTGTCTTCATAATTTGCAAGGGCTTTTCTCTCATGATAACTCTCAGACAGAGAAGCTGCACTCTGTTTCCTCTCTCAGCCACTTATACTTCAGACATGCTCTCACCCTCATATCTGCCTCACCCAGACGACACCTCTTTACACAGTGCTTAATTAGTTATTTTCATTTAGCAGCTTCCAAGTGTACGCTATTTTATTATTTTTGATGTGTGGACTTCTATACTTGGTTTTTTAGCTTAGTTTGTCTTTTTAAACTAATAAAAATTCAAGGAATGCCATGAATTATATAGGAGCTGAAACTAAAGGTTGGCTTTGAACAAGTATCTTTCTCTTCTGGTTTCAATTGGTTAACCACTCACTAGACAAACTCCTCCAGAAAGGTCCAGCTGACATCTGGTGCACTGGTGGATGACTTCAGATGTTTAAAACCTCTTGAACACTAGCATCCCTAATTTTGTGGGGAACATTGGGGAACATGGGGAAATTTGCCGATCTACAAGCTCACAAAGTATCGCGTTGTGACGCTTTGTGAGCTTGTAGATTGGCTGTTTTCTGCTAAGAGATTTGGTGTAATGGGTAAAAAAAAATGGAGCGGACCAAGTACAAAGCCAACTCAGGCCAAGTTGACTAAGTATAGAGGGTTCAACTCGACATAGAGACAATAATGTGGAGTAGTGAGCAATCATGCAGAGCCAGGCACATTAGGGAGTGTGTTCTGTCAGGCGTTCTCTCTGCAGGGGGTCTTGTGGTAATGGTAATGGTAAATGCATTTATATAGCGCTTCTATCCGAAGCGCTTTACATTGATTGTGCCATTAACCCATTCACACACACATTCATACACCGATGGCGGAGGAAACCATGCAAGGCACCAACCTGCTCATCGGGAGCAATTAGGGGTTCAGCGTCTTGCTCAAGGACACTTCGACACTAACTCTAGGGGAGCGCCCCAGTCCGGGATCGAACTGGGAACCTTGCGGTTTTGCCAGTTCACTCTACCCGGCCATCACCCGGATGATGTTGTGTTTGGCACAGTGGTGGCAGGGGGCACTGGCATGTCTTTGGTGATGATCAGATTGTATCGTCGCTTCATAGTTTGTATGCCCAAAACCGGACATACAGAATAACATCGAACTTGGATCACTCCTGACCCTACGTCAATCTACAAGCTATCACAATCTGTAGATCAATAGTAATCTACTAATAAACGAATACATAAGTAAACCAAGAACCTATCATCAGTCTAACCGTAGAATATCAAAACATGATAATCTGTACATTGAAACAGTCACAATCCCAACAAAAATACATGCTTGCCTTAGAAAACTCTAAAAAAGTAGAGGCATTAAATGAAAAGAGGTGTTTTGTTTTTGTTTTGTTTTTAGAAAAAGGGCAAGCACCCTGTCATAAATGTGTCAGAAGAAATCTAAGAGATTTCAGGGCTGTTTTTGACCTTGTAGACCACGATCATGTCGTCTCTGTCGGGTGGAAACCTCATATGTCCAAAACTATTACTTTTCAGGATTCAAATTCAAAAACGTCAAAAGTAGCAGATCTACAAGCTCAAAACGCGGCGCGAAGCGACACGTTTTGAGCTTGTAGGATCTGCTACTTTTGATGTGACGCTGTAGTACGATCAAGTAGGGTAATGATTGACCAAAAAGTAAAAATATGGAGATAAGAGGTTTCTGCCCCGACAGTGATGATGTCTAATTTTGCTGTCATTCAGCAGCAGGCAGGATGTCCTTCACTAACCCACTTTACCACACAGATGAATGTTCTGTCTAGCCTGGACCCGCTTAACCTGTATGTCTGTCTGGGGAGCTATCATTACGTGTGTGTGTGTGTGTGTGTGTGTGCCATACAGAAACCAGACCTCACGCGTCATAATAAGAATGTAAGGGGATAGTATCAGTATGGTTTGAGAGCTACTGCAAAACATAAACACACAATCATGCACACACACACACACACACACACACACACACGCGCGCACACGCACGTATACACACACACACACACACACACACACGTAGCTGTTGTGCTTCTGTGATTTTTAAGTGTTTTCCACTAACTCAAATGCAGTGTGACTCTGTTGAATAGATGCTGTAGATTTAAACTTTGCCCCAGTGGCAAAGGTGAAACTGATTTTACAGCACAACGCGTTATTTAAAAAAAAATGGGCCTTATTCACTGATATCTTTCTAAGATTTAGTTTTCCCAATATTTTTTTCTCAAGAAAACATGACGTGTTCTTAACTTGCTGCAGAATTGTTCGTACCTGTGTTCTTATAATAATGAATCCCATTGTCCTCGTAACTTGAAAGCGCATACCACTTGTTCCCAATTAGCTAAACACCCTGCCAAAAAAGGGCTTGAGACTGTAGGGAATTAAGTCAGGAATGTCTAAACGAAAGTGTAAAAAGGGTGGAGGACCAGTTCTGAAGTGGAGGCACGATTGTTAGTAGCTTGTGGCAGTTTTCTTTGTGGGTCAGTCGTACATGGGTGCTGGTCCTGGGACCAGTGTGTCCCACACAGCTCAGGCTCCAGGACACTAAGTCCTTTTAATGTGATTTAACCACATGAACCCTAGTGTCCCTATTCTGGGCATGATACAATAAAGTGAACATTCAATGAAAATGGGTGCACATTCGCCAAACACAGATCTACAAGCTCACAACACGTCATAATGCACCCCCTTGTGAGCTTGTAGATTATCTATTTTCGGCAACAAAAAAAAGGAGTATATAGACCAATTATTTGTTTACCAACATTGAGACTGGATGCACAGGTGATATTTTCATACAATCAATTCTCAACCTGTTGTTTCGGGGTGCGCTGGTTTCAGCACACCCCAACCCCCTCTTGTGTGTTGGCTAGTGCTGCGCGCCCTAGCGAGACCTGACAGAATGGGTTTGACGCTTGCGCAGTATGACGCTTGCAACCAGTGTGACGTCGTCTGTTGAGGGGTCTATAGAGTTTAAGTGGTTAATGGGATGGGGATCGAGAACCGGCTCTTTTTGCGGAAACGGTTCCAAAGTGATTGAGACCTAAACATCAATAACGTTTAGGCTTATCGATTCTCTAGTCTAGCGGGTCTGTGTCGAGAGCCGAGAGTCATGTTATTTAATCAAATCACCGGTGTACAAACGGGCCACACTGTCTAATAAGATTGTTGTTATCAAAGCAACCTCAACGTTGCACATCAGAATGTATACTCTTTGCCTACCAATGACATCATCATGACCTTCTTCTCATTTGCCTTCTGTCTGGTAGAAGAATCAATACAAATGTACGATTGCCATCCCCCTTAATGAGTTTGAACCAGTGTTACTGTACATATCGGTGTACCTCTCTCTCTTTCCTGTCCTCTGTCCTCTACAAGATCTACAAGCTCAAAACGCATCGCTTCACGACACATTATGAGCTTGTAGATCGTCTATTTTTGCTACTTTTGTGTGACACTGTTGCATGAAGAAGTAGGGCATTAACTTATGGGAAAAAAGACATGCGTTGAAATGCAGAGATACAAGGTTTCTGCCCGACAGCGACGATATGTAAGACATAGTGGGAGCAAAGAGATGGAGTCTCTGTAGTAATGTCAGTTTTCCTGTCATCACTACAACTGTAACCGTTGCCCCTGAAGACGTAAGCAGAACAGGGTCCAGCACAGTTCCCGTTAGCTCCCGTTTTGGACTAGTTTTAGTTTCTTACTTTTTTTTTTTACACTTGCAAAGTGCCCATATAAGCTGCTGTTTATCACAGTTAACGACTCCTCTCCTCGCATCCCCCGCCGACAAGGGAAGACCCAGTTTCCACCGGAGAATGTGTCTCAGCCAAGGAGACACTTTGCTTATTAAAAGTGTAAATCCACCCACGGCCATCACACAGGGGACCTGTCAAAACTAATTGCCTCATTTAAGATGGTCTTTTCTCAGATGTTGGCGCAAGGTCCAGATATGTGTTGTGAGGACCACAGACATGCTGTATGTAGAGCAACTTTAATACAGGAACATTGTGTATATATAGTATATTGGTTAGTTGTCACTACTACATGGCAACAAATACAAATGTCTGGGTCTGTTTTGACTCACGCTCACCCAGTTAAGAACCTCACCCTGGGGGGGGGGGGGGGTGTGTGTGTGTGTGTGTGTGTGTGTGTGTGTGCGTGTGTGTACACCTGTGAATCTGTGTGTGTGCGAGCACGAACACCTGTGAATCTGTGTGTGTGCGAGCGCGAACACCTGTGAATCAGTGTGCATGCGTAAATTATGGTTTTGGACATACAAGGTTTCTACCCGAGAGTGACGATATATACGTTGGAAACATGATCGATCTTCCTCTCTCTCTCTCTCTCTCTCTCTCTCAGGCTTTGCGGGTGATGGCTAAAATCATGAGAGAGTGCTGGTATGCCAACGGAGCCGCCCGCCTCACGGCGCTACGCATCAAGAAGACACTGTCTCAGCTCAGCCAACAGGAGGGCATCAAGATGTAGACACAACCACACACGCACACACACACACACACACACATACATACACACACACACACACCCATCTCCCCGCCATGATTATTATTATTATTGTTATTATAAACAATATTGCCTTGATTATGGTTGATTGGCTCCTTCCACCTCGTTTGGGAGGTGTGGGAGGCGGAGAAAGAATCTCCCTTACACCCATTCTCTCTTCTTTCTTTCTTTTTTTTTTTGTTCTTTTCATTATTGCATTTTCTTTCTTTTTTGTTGTTGTTGATTGACAAGTGGATCATTGCTGAGAGACATTGTGCAGGTGGACTTGTATTGAAATCATCCTGTCATGTGGGTGTGTGTGTGAACGCACACACACACACTCAGACGTGAGGATGGAGGGGGTACGGATAAATGGATGGACGGTCGGACCGACAAATGGATGGACGGACGGATAAAAAGATGGATGCAATGGTTCTGAAACCTCAAAGACCCCCCTCCCTCATAACTCTTCGAGAGCGTACAAATGGAACCATTTCCATTTTTCACACTCTCAAAGACTTACTGACCTGTAAGGGTCCATTTAGAGAACCCCTTAGGGTCCCTGCACCCCACTTTGGGAACCACTGGACGGACGGATACATAGATGTATGTATGTATGGATGAACGGATTGATAACCAGATGGGTGGATCCAAGGAGAGAAGGAAGGAAGGGGGGAAACCGCAACTCCTTCCTCCCCCTTTGTGTAGGCCGCGTAACTCCCTGTGACCCCCCCTTAACTCGACCCCCCCCCCCCCCCACCACGTGCCATGGGCCCCACCCTCATTCCGGTGACATCGTCTGGCCAGTGTTACACATGGTACCACGGACAGTAACACAGTCAGTTGGTGTGTGTCCCCCCCCCCCCTTTTTTTATTTGTTAACCCACAACCCCATGTTACAGTCAGGGGGGTGTTGATAGGTCGGTTTAGTTTTTTAGTTTTTTTTTATTTATTTGTTTCTCAGTTTGTTTATTGTCTGTGCTATAGTTTTTTTCCCCTTTTTTAGGGGGTGTTTTAGCAGTTTTTTATTTGCAAGACAAAAAAACTGGACTCGACCTCATTCATTCTCAGTGGAAAACATGCTGCAACATACAGTATGCAATACAGATCAAACGTGGTCTATTTTCTATGCTCTGCTCTTCTGCTATCATGACTACAGCTACTACAACAACAGCAACAATCAACCGCCGCCATGCCTTCAAGCCAGGTTACCGTAAAGTGCCACTGCTTTTAACCACTTTAACCCTGGCCGCCATTTTGGACATATCATTTCAATGACAATTGCAAAAGATTTTCAAAAATTGATCTTTTTTTTTCTTTTCAAAGAAAATGGAAAATAGGGCTGAAGTGGTTAAAAAAAACAAAAAACAACCTTTGTTTCTCCTCATGTCCGCTGGTGTGTGTGCGTGCGTGTGTCCGAAAACGTGTTAAAAATGCTATGCAACAATACTACATACATTCTTCAGATAGTGACTCCATATTTGCAGATAGACAAAATCATTTTAGATTTTATATCGGCTCTCAAGCAAGCGATCAAAAATGATTAAATTATTTGTGATTTATTTTCACCTCAACATTTTATTACTGGAGCTATATTAGTGATCCCCTAGCAGATTAAATCACTGTCAAGTAAAAAAATTATTGATATTGATAGATACCAATGATAGTATTTAGTGATATTTTTTTAAATAGGGCTTAAGTTGATCCCTGAATTAAATTATGATGGCCATTATGCATGCTGCTTGTAGGGATCGGTTTTGTCCATTTTGTTGATTCCGTTTCTAATTGATAACCTGTTTCGGTTCTAAAATGGTACAAAAAAGAAATAAATCTAAAAGAGGCCTGAAAGCGTGTACAGTTTTATGTTTTCAGCCAGTGCTAGCAACGTTAGCACTAGCAGAGCCAAAAAAAAGGGATTCACAACGCCCCTCTCTCATTTGTATTACTGAAAAGCTGACCAAAGCGAAAAATGAAGAGTGACCCAAAGTCCAAACTAGTAACTGCATTTGTGGTGAAAGGACTACACACTTTTCCATATGTAGCTTTGTTTGCAATAATAAACAGGTTTTTCACGCATTTAGGAACCGATAAGCAGAACCAAAATGTTTTAAAAAATGTATGGGTACCCGGTAGAGATGCGCGGATGGGTTTTTTTGTCACCCAAATCCGCGTTAACAAGTTCATTATCCATCCGCCATCCACCCGCGGTACTTATATCATCCTATTTATAGATCCGCACCAACCGCACCAAATAATTGTTATTTTCCTGACGTTAGTTTTCTTATAAACAGTGTTACTCACCACTGTCGCGATGCAGTGACTGTATACAATCCACAACCATGGTAACAACAAGCGCACGTCTTCATTAAGTTACTTTCGCTTTCAACCACTTTGTTGCCATGTCAGCTTTTTATAAGCTTTTTATAAGCGACTTTTAATATAATAAACTTTATTTATATAGCACCTTTCATGACATAAATGCAGCTCAAAGTGCTTTACAGAAAAAGAAAGAAAAAGTGAAAACAAAACACAGAGCAAAAACAATGCTCTGTGTTGCGACTTTTGGGCTTGTTTGGCACTTGTTTTGGGCTTGTTTTCATAGACCTGGCTACTTATTTCTCTCGCAACCTGGCAACACTGGCTGCCTGGAAAGCAACATGTCGTGAGCGGCTATTTTGTGCCTGGTGTAAAATGACGTAATATTAAAATACTACAAACGCACACACGGTGAAATTTAGTGCTTTTTAAAAGCTATTATAGGCCTATAGATTGATATCATTAATTTAATTCCCGCATTATTTCACCCGCGGTTTATCCAATATGAATTAATAATTATATTTGATTGACCCAAATCCACCCAAACTGCGGTTAACTGCGGCAACCGCGGCTAAAACCGCGATCCGCGCATCTCTAGTACCCGGTACTTAGCATTTTGGATTCGGTTCTAACTTGGAACCAGAATTACTCTAGCTTGTTTTTAATTTGCAAAGACTTTTCCCCCCAATGACGCTTGAAAGGCAGCCTGCAAATCAATGCATTGAACAATGACAAACCATGCCGCACTGTGGGATTTTCATTTCAAAACAATGTATTTTTTGCGGAACAAGAATGTTTGAAACAAGAATCGATACGTTAGCTTTGCTTCGATTAGATCGGACCGTTAGATGGATGGTCACACCCGTGTGCTGTGTACAGAGAGGGAAGGATTGAGGAGGGAATAAAGGTTGGAAGGAAGGATGCTCGGGAGGCACACGCCACACGTCACACCACACCAGCCGACTCACTGGTGCCATTACTTCCCCCGCCCCAACAAGTTCACCCATCAGCTCATCGATCCAACTATTTATGGGATGTCCCTCTGTTTTTGTCATCTCTCCCCCCGGTAACGGAGACAGAGTGCATCCCGGTTGGCTGTGTGGAAGGCGAGCTCTCGGAGTGTATCTAAGGTCACTGCAAAAGTCCACAGTGGCTTCAGAAAGAGAGACTCAAACAAGAAAAGAAAGACTTGTAAGCATTACTAAAGTTGCCCTATAAATGTATATTGTTGGACTTTTTTTTTGTTTGTTTTGTTTGTTGTTTTGGTCTGTAATGGAACGCGTGGGTACCCAAAACAGCAGGCTCATGCGTTTTCTTAATTATATTCTTTTTTTTTTTCTCTCGTTCTGACGAAGGAAGATGTAAAGAAAAATCCTCTATAGAAAAACATGAGGTACATTCGTTTAAATACAGAAACATGGATATTTACAAAGCCATAGGTTTTTCCAGCATTTTTGGTGGCAACATCTGTTTTCTACTAGAATGTACATTTCTGAAAACAACCCAACCTAGAAATATAAGTAAACACGGATGACTCTGGTCATTTCGGTTTAGCAAGCCTTAAAGGGACCAACACAAAAGAGTCAGGATTTGCTCTTTAAGTTTTGTTGTTCTTGTTTTTATATCGTAAAAAAGATAAAATCTTTACTATGATGATAATAGGGTCATTATTCTATCTAAAGAACAAAAAAAAGTAAATGTAGCACCTGATTTAACAGTTGTTTTTATTTGTTTTTGTTTCATTCAGTGTCTGTGCTATTGCCAATATTGCCATACACTTAAACCTGTCAGCTGCATTTCAAAATATCTATACCAATGAGTTTCACGCTTGTGTTCAAGAACAAGCACTTGTCTTTTAGTACACAACGCAAACATTTATAAACGGGCACAAATAACAGTGTTGGCCAATTGTATAATCTGTAGTGTTCGATGCAAATGAACTGCATTCATTTGCATCAAATACTACAGATTATACAATTGTTCAGCAATAAGTGCACTTCAGAACCACTGCAAGGTTTAAATGTGTGGCAATATGGACGTCAGTCAGTCAGTCAGTCTTATCTGTCTGGCTGTCTTTATCATTTCCTTTATGGATGCATTAATGTATTGATGTGCTGCTACTTAGCTGTCTGCCTCGCTTTTTGGGGGGGCGAAGGCCAACCGTTGGATGTACATATCCTTGAAATGCCTACATTTGATTATTCTGTGCCATTGTTGCTCTCTGTCGCAAGTCAAGCCAACACTGCCGTTTGCCTGCCGGTCCTCTGAGAGATCTCTGTAGGTCAGGTCAGACTGGTCTTGGGATAGGTCGTTTTTTCAGTCCACTCGCAACAACGCTCACGTCTGAAACCCCTGTTAGGAATGCATTCACAGTCGGGTGTTGACTAATCTGTACAAGGGACGAGTGCTGCAAAGATTTCCAAGTCCTTTTCGGAGGCTGTGATGGATTTTGTAAAGAGAGCTAGCTCCTCTCTAAGCCCCTGTTATAAATGCTTGGTCAGGTCTTAACCCATTAAGACCTGGAACGCATCTCTGTTACTTTAGATTTCTTTGGCTATTCAAAAACAGCAGATATACAAGCTCATAGCGCGGCACCGAGTGCCGCGCTATGAGCTTGTAGATCTGCTATTTTTGAAAAATCGTGAAAATTATTTTTTCAATATTTTTCCGATTTTTTTTTAGGATTTTGAAAATGTTTAGAAGCAGCCTCAGGTCTTAATGGGTTAACAGCCTTGAGTGTCATCTGGGGGTAAACCCCAGACAGCTTGACTCGACAAGAGTTGAGTATAATGGACCACTTGATGAATGCCAGTCGACATGCAAAATGACTCCACAGCCCCACCGTGTCCTCTACAATAAAATATGAAGTATGCTCAAAGTGATAGGCAGGTAGTCATCAAGGGCCAGAAATGACATTAAACTTGTAAATATCTGCTTCTTTTTTTTCTTGTGTACCGCAAGACACAGTTGACAGTAAAGAAAGCGAAGAAGAAAAAAAGCTACCATAATAGTGGAAGAAAGTCAATGGATATTGCTGCTATCTTTAACAGAAAAGGGGGTGGAAGTCTTTGCTTAATTAAGTGTTGTGTAGAAAGCCGTTGCATTGAGTAGAGCCTACTGGAGCTTGCCAGGGAAGGAGTTTTGTACCCCAGGGTGACATGGGGGTAATGTGGGAGGGGTATGTAGGAGCTCCCTTGACTTACTGAATCGTTCATGCCCTCACCAGACACTGTTGCATCGTAGGGTAAGAACTGAATAAAATAGATGTCGGCATCGTTGGCCAAGCGTCGTTACCAAGCTCACTCACCAGCTGCTGTAGCTGTAACCATTACTTTCAATGGGGAACTTGTAACAATGCTTGAAAGCTAGTGGAAATGGTAACAATCCTATTAAGTGGTTTGTAGCATATAGCTGGCAGGGCAAATACGGACAGTAATTCCTTCATAATGTAACAAAAGGTCTAATGTAAGAAAACCAACAGAGCAAATTTCTGAACATGCTCACCTTTGCTATAAGCTTTCAGTGGACAGCAGGCTATCGAGATTGTACAGTATGTATTATGTGTATACTGCAAGATCATCCTCTTGGACCCATTTAGCAACAGCTCAACTCAACACCACCTCTGGTATTGCCTCTACCGTTTAAGGACAACGACTACGACAAACAAACTTCATTCTGTCTTAAGAATCACCAGCAGCCTTGTTCTTTTCCTTGCTCCAAACCCAAGGTGACTTACTGTACCTGTAAAAAGAACCATTGTGTACATACCACACACACACACACACACACACACACCGGGTATTTGTCTCTCTAGGTGTTGCTAGCTTTCTACCCGTCTCGTTGTCATTCACCTCATGTCGCTGTCAACATCGTCTTTTCCAGCCCATTCTTCTCCATGACATCCAGGTATATTCTGGTCGCGATGGCCACACTGCACCAGCTGATAGCACACAAAGCCACAGCCGATCCCGTACAAATAATAATATCTTAAATGGATTAGATGAGACCCTTTCGTGACTCACAGCCAGTGGAAGAGATATGATCTATTTATTAGGTCTGTTCCCTGGATGATTGGAGCAAAGCACTCAATATGCAGCCTTTTTATACTGCACTTTTTTAGTCGAGGAAAAGAAAAAAATGATTAGCTAATCTAACGATATTTGTCCTCTATAGATTGACAGAGGGCCAAATACGAGGACATGAGATGATATGCCAGCAGCACTACCGTTTCTAACCACGCACTGAAAAACTTCAAGCAGCCGTGAATGTATTGACTCCAGTGGGTCAGCCCTCACTGGGTCTTCAACCAATTCGGCAGAACCGAGCCAGAGCACAATCTATATAATGAAGCCCAAATGCCATAGCTACACATGAGCATGCAAATATCCATCACACGGGTCTCTCTCTTTCTCTCTCTCTCTCCCTGTCTCTCTCTCTCTTTCTCTAGTCTATCTTATGCAAGTTCGGGGCTTCCTATGTTTGTCCGCTCACTCGGTCCCGCCGTCTCACACAGGTTGAAAAATGTGTCTGTCTATGCTAACACGATCCACACACTGTGACGAGGACCTCAAACGGACCTCAGCTAAATAATGAACAAACTAAAAAAAAAGAAGGAAAAAAATGGAAAACATCCCTGTCAGTAACAGGGATCGCAATTACAGAGACAAGAGGGTTGATCTCAATTTCTCACAAACATTGTGTGTATGCGAGGCAGATGTAGGGAGGTTAATTGGCCATCCGCACCAATCACTATAACTATAAAGATATTGTTTTAAAAATATCAAGTTGATGGCAGAGTGCAAGCCACAACTATAACGACATTGGTGATAGGTATTTAACCAAAAATATATTGAAACCGACATTTAGAACCAATAGCAGACTTAATCTTGCTCATATAGATTAATAAAATAATGGAAAAGCTGTTTTTTTTAACATATATATAATATATATCAACAAATGGACACGGAAACGATTCTAATAGATTGTTTTTAATCGACTAAATCGATTAGTCTGTATTAACTTCGACACAACTCGTCGAGATGCGCTGTGAGCTTGATTTTTATTGTTCATTAATCTTAAGATCAAGGCAAAAGATTGAAATAATTGTGCTATTGACTTGAAGTCATATCGCCCAGCCCTAATTGGTCAACAATATAGTTATAGTGCTTGGTGTGGAACGGCCCTTAAGACTTAAGTGGCAGCAAGGTGCTGGTTAGAAGGCCACTGATGTGGTCCCCAAAAGGGCCAACAGGTCCATCAACAAATTGATGGTCTGTCAAAGTGTTGTGTTCACTCGCGAGTCTTTGGATAAGAGTGCCAGCTTAATGACAAAAATGTAAAGAAATGTAACTTGAGATCAAACCAACGATGTGGGTCACGAAAGGGCGGTGGTTTGGCGACTTGAGCTGTTCTCTCAGACAGGCTGTGTGTGCGTAGCTGGTGCTTCAAGGCTTTCGCGACCTTGACAAGGTTAGAATAAAGCTTTATCAAATTTTTTGGGGGGGACGAGACTTCCTAATTTCTTTCACCTTGAATGATCAGCCTGCATGTGATTGTGTCTCTGCATCAGCGCATCAACTGCTTTATAGATAAATCATTGAAAAGCTTAAAAATAAAAAAAACCTAAAAAGCATTAACATCGAAAAAGGTCATTAAATCAAAAAGAAAATACCTCCTTTGAAGACCAATGTGTTTTACCTCACTGTATATATTCTCAATTTGTTTACTCAAGTTTGCAATTTATCTTATTTATTTTTTTTGTTTCTATGAAATGTTAAAAGAAAAAAAAAATCTGAATAAAACTTTTTTTTTGTTGTCAATGGTACTTTTTATTTTTGTCAGATGACATTGTATGGTGTTTGTGTCGTGCTCAAGCAGTATACGATATTCCTCTTTATACCATGCTCTTAAATGACCTGTCAGTTGTGTTCAGCCTGAGCTGTACAGTCAAAGCGCTTTACCAATGTCCATGTACCCCCGCTACCCTGTTTCCCCAGCTCTGGTACAAAATGCCTTGTTCCGCAATGTTGTTTTGTTTCAAAAGAAAAGAAAAACCAAGTGGTCAAAATGTGGAGGAGGGCCCATGAAGCTGAATCCCCTGAACAAACTGTACCCGGGCCCTCCTCCCATCACACCCTCTCAGATTTCTAAAACACATATTATGATCTTGACTTTTATATATAAATATATATATAGCCTGTACAGACGAATGAGAGATCAGCATAGGAACGTAGAGGATTGATGCGTATGTTAACTTTTAACATAGTTGGAGTAGAAAATGGTGTGAATAAAGAAAATGTTTCATTACCAAAAACTGTGTCCATTTGTTTTACTTTATTTGGTGTTCAATTTTTATTATTATTTGAGAGGCAAGCACGCAGTGCGTAGGCACCCTTTTGTATTTGTTGGTTTTATTCTTCTGCCGCTATCTCACAACTACGCTGTCGGTTTATACGAGGCTTTGCAGTATGGTAGAGGGTCATGAAAAACGCCAGAGAAATGAAACTCGCAACCATTGGCCAAAGGGTGGCACTATAGCAATCAATTGAAAATGCAAACTTTTGAACAGGTACAGTATAACTCTTGTGACCCTTTTATGGCGATGTGGAGATTTCTGCATCTCTTGTCTGTGTCCCTTTTTATGCCCATATATGGAGTTATGTGTTAGGCATGCCCAAATATGTCTGGGCCAGTCTATGATGTTATATTGATGACATCCATACTCCATATATGGGGATCTGCGTTTTAAAAAAAAGAAAATTCTGGAGATCTGCTGATCCGACCAACTTCGACTTCCCACTCGGCACATCACGTCCTTGTCCCTTACTGTATATGCCCATATATGGAGAGCCCTGATGTCATCAGTATATGTACTGATCTATGGTTGGTTGGATCGGCGGTTCTGGACAACTGGATCTCCATATCTGCCTATATAAGGGCATATCGGTCGGATTGGGTGTATATAGATGAAATTGCTGTCCTGTCCTGAAAATGCATTTTCTGTTTACTACAGAGCTGCGGAGATGTCACTGAACACTCTGTGTCAATGATTACTATGAAGATATAGAGCTATTTAATAGAGGTGTAACGATATCACGATACATGGTTGACGATATGATACATGGACGATATTGGTTCATTCATGGCGATATGATACGAAAAATCGATACAGTAACTATTTAGCAAAATAAATATATCTGTGTGAAACGTGGATAGTTCAGGTTTTTTAAGGCAATTTATTTTTATTTTGGATATAAATAAGTAAACACAGTGATTCTCTGGCAAATACGTGGACATTGCATTTGAACACATATGGACAAATTCGCACCTTGACATGAACACAGAGATTACACACATTTATCGATACACCAAGTGTAGCGAGTAGCGATATGGAATGGAAAAGTAATTCAACCCCTCTTTTAAATTTTTCTTCTTAAAATTGCTAAATGCAACGTACAAGTATCGATACAATCGATTATTTGCATTGCAAAACGATATGAGGCAAAGTAAAACGATTCGATATGTTGCCGTTTACATATCGACATACCGTAGTTGGATTGTTGAAATTAAAATTGATGCATTGATACAGTTACTGTATTGTTACACCCCTACTCATTAACACTTATTTTCAGAAAATATATCATTACACCACCTTTAAGTATCAAAAGTAATGTATATTATAATTTTTTTAAGACAGAAATTCTTTAAATAAAGCCATAAAGAGATTGTCAAACTCAACTGAAGGTTCATAAAGAAATATGTATTTTTTTCAATTACTGTATCTTCCCAAACGAGTTTGCACCCTTGAGAAGAAAGGAGTACCACCGCGCCCCTGACAGAAAAAGACAGGTCCAGTGCATCACAGGAACGGGACTGTCAGCAGCGAAGAAGGGGAGGACTGGAGCAGCTCGAGTGTTTGTGCACTTGTCAGCCAGGTACTCAAACATGAACCAAAAAAAATGTATTCATACAGACATGGAAACATTCCGCTTGCACCATGCCAGCCTGCCTTCACCACTCTTCTCATAAAAGACACTTCAGTGCCATGGAGTTACCCATGCACCAAACGCTATATTGTTTTTCCAAGGATGGTTTAGTGTACAACAATGGACCGCAGGCAACCTACTAGTCGGGATAATCCAATATCACGATGATGAGAGATTTACAAATGTATCATTTTCTTATTCCAAATGTAGTGAAGAAAATAGTAATTTAGTGAAGTAAAAGTGTAATTACAAATTACATATATATACACAGTACAGATATACGTCAAAAATGTATTTAAGCACAGTACTCAAGTAAATGTACTTTGTTACTGTCCACCACTGGTAATGAGCCAGTGTGTGTGTGTGTGTGTGCATGTCAGTATGTCCCCCCAGGGCTGGACTGGGGCACAAATTCAGCCCTGGTATTTAAAGCCTTGACTGGACCCACTTCTGGCTCACCTAATGTTATTTTCCCTCCTTGTGCTCATCACATACAGTAAACTGTGGTCATGTGATGGCTGACTCAGCAGCCACACATTGAGACTATATTGTATGGTAACTCTTCCTTTTGGTTTATATATTTAGTGTGTTTATTTTCAGTTGTACATTATTAACCAGTTGAAATAACATCATTTATTTAGTTGTTTTTCTGTGAGTTCATTCGCATTTGAGTTGACTGAGTTTTCTTTGAGTTCCCAGTTCTGTGGGAAGCTGCTGTTCCATATCTGAAGCTAATGTGGACAATTGGACTGCACCATGGGGAGGGGCAGGGGTTATTAGAGTGTGTTTAAGTGGTAGTCTGTGTCTTTTCCCCCTTTGTGTTAACAGTGGTCTGGCCTGTCCCTATATATGTCCACCTCATGTGTCATTCTGGTTAATTCAGAGTTCAGTTCCCCTTGAGTTCAGTTGTATTGATCAATTCAGTTTTTGTTTAGTTATTTAAGTTGTACGTTTCAGCATCAGTTCTTCGCCCACATGAACCTTAGCGTCCCTATTCTGGGGCAAACAGTGGTGGGAAAAGTACTCGCATTTCTAACTTAAGTAAAAGTATCAATACTGCACACTCTGTTACAGGTAAAAGTCTGGTATTCAAAATGTACTTGAGTAAAAGTACAAAAGTATTGGCATCAAAATATACTTCAAGTACAAAATGTATAAAAATGTTTGAAAATAGCAGATCTACAAGCACACGTCGCATTGTGAGCTTGTAGATCTGCCATTTTCAAACAGCCAAAGTGTAAATAGGGCTGAAGTGGTTAATGTATGTTTTGTAATAATAATCAAAATCTACAAAGCAACTAGTAACTATAAAGTGGAGTAAAAAGTACAATATATGTCTCTGAGATGTAGAGGAGTAGAAGTAAAAGTATAGAAAATTGGAAATACTACAGTAAAGTAAAAGCACCTCAAATTTGTACGGTTCTTGAGTACATGTACTTAGTTACTTTCCACCACTGCACATTTTTTAGCTATTTTTGCCAAAGAGATTTGGTGGAAAAAGAGGTGCTTACTAATGTACAGCAACCCTAGGGGATAGAGTTTAAGCGCTTAACAGGGTTCACTTACTCTCTGATGCGTAATTGCATACATAACCTCTCTCACACAGCTGGCACAGTCCAAAGTTGTCACAGCTTGCCTATCAAATCAAGTAGATGCAAAGTACCCTACCAAAAATCTAGTGGCTTCAATGAATAAACTATTAGTCAGGGCTGCCCACAGCAATAGCCGGGCCCCTGAAAAATTCCAATGAATAGGCACTTCACTAAGCCATTTCACACTCAGTGGCAAGGATTTCCAGGTTATTGAGACTCTCCTGGCTCATTGTTGAGACCAAGTAGTTATTCAAATATTTTACATTATATCTATATGAGTTCGCTTGCCACAGTTACTTTGTCTCTACACTGTCTCTGTCATCCTCTCAGCTTTCCTTTTATACCACTCTCCTACGCTTGTCTCCCTCTCAGCTTTCCTACCGTCTGTCTCTCCTACTACACTGCAAAAAAAATAAAAATAAAAATACAGTATATTGATACTGCCAGCCTTTTTATGTTTTTTTTCATGAATTAAATCCCTATTTTATACTTTATCGTTAAGTCACGCAAAAATGTGACGCCTTGTGAGCTTGTTGGGGGATTTTCTTATTTATTTTTTGCATATAATGAAAATTGGAATTAAGGATGCCAGGTTGAAAGCTGTATGTGGGTTTAATAAATATTTAATCAATGAAAGGTATTAACAAGAGCTTGTGACTAAATAATAACTACATTGGATACATTGGAACACAGGTTAATTCCTAAAAACTAAAAGTTTTGGACATGTGAAATGAAAATGTACAATCAAATGATCATACAATATGTTTTTATTGTCACAAGCACTTACAATACAGCTACCGGCATTGAAATTCCTGTTTTCTTCTGATTGAATCTTGACCTTCAGGTTAAAATTCGTGTCAGATCCTGTGTCTAGATGAGACATGATCATTGACACGATCTAAATGTCTCAATAGAAGAGCAGGGAGACTAAATGTAACCACCCCTATTGTATAAGTTATATTGTATTAACATACTCTACCATACAGTTTCGACAAAAGTACATTTTGTTTATTTTTACAAAAAAGTTACATAGTGCTGCTTTAAGGTGAACCATGGATAGAACATACTGTGGGTGTGCCCATTCCATTGTGATCCAGACATCTTTGACATGACACTATTGACAATGAAACCCTGGTTTACAGCTTCAAGAACAGTAGTGCCCTGAGCGGTCCCCACATACCACAGCCACAGGACGTGGTATACGGTATGTGGTATATCACAATGCAAAAAGATGAACGACAGCAGATATTGGCTATTTAACCCGTTAAGACCTGAGGCCGATTGTACAAATGCCTTCTAAATCAGTAGTTCTCACTTTCAAGAAGCAGTTGTACAAGCTCGCAGCACAGCACAAACAACTCATTAAGCAACAACCACAACAATATTGTGGGTTGTGCAGGTTAGATTTAGAAAACCCCTGTGGGATTTATAAAGTTAATCTCACCTCGTGTAACAACAAAAATACAATACAAATGTGAAGTATTCCGAAAAATTGTTTGAACCCCGGCGTCTCTTGGATTTGTGTCATAAGTGTCCTTGAGCCAGACTGAATACCTATTTCCTCCCTTGGTGCCTCACATGGTTTCTTCCGCCATTGTAGTGAATCAAATAGGGGAATGTCACTGCAGACCACTTCAATCCAATATTTGAATGTAGAAATTCGGTAGTGTTATCTGAATGTTGATGCCTACTTTTTTTTTGTATCATTACTGGACTTGAATCAATGTCAAATGAGCAAATATTTCTCATAATGGCCTGTCTGCTACGTTCACTGCTCTGAATGTTGCAAACAGGCTTGGACTTCGAGCAGACTGTGACGTAATTGCAGCAGTGGCATTTGACTAACAGTAATGGTCCTGGCACACTGGAAGTGTCAATGACGTGAGCCAATTGAGGCCAATAGCTGGAAACGTGAGTGGGATGGGTTCTATGGTTTTGTTGCTTGCGGTGCAGTGTGGTATAAAGGCTGCTCCTGTTCTCATTGATCGGCTTGACAGAGCTGATTATGGCAAACCTGGCCTGAGGAGAGAGACGACTCTTAAGTTAACGCTGACACTGGAAAAGGCCTGGGTGAGGTTTAAGCACTTAAACCCCCGTAGTCTCTTGGAGAGAACTGGACTTGAGTTACAACTGTACTTTGGCCACTTTTTTCCATCTACAACAAATCTCTTCGCCATTGTGAGCTTGTAGATCTGCCATTTTTGGCTAATGTTCCTCCCAGAATATGGACGCTGGGGTTCAAGGGGTTAACTCTCTGCCACACAACAAAACAAAGCACAGTGCACGTGCGCACACTCACTCACTCACTCACTCACTCACTCACACACTCACTCACTCACTCACTCACTCACTCACTCACTCACTCACACACACTCACACACACACACACACACACACACACACACACACACTCACACTCACACTCACACTCACACTCACACACACACACACATTTCTTGTCCTACATCTAGGCCAGCTAGATACAGCAACATAGCATCACACTTCATAAGGCCAATGCATTGACAGACATGGAGATAGGTGTCAGAAATACAGTTGAGACTCACTGGAGAAGGGTTTATATACACTTAAACCCTATAGTTGACCGGGGTCCCCTAGGGCTTCAGTGCCATAAATCAAATTATCACCCCAACTCGCACACGGTTACTGGTTTCACGGGTAGCATCTTTGATGTTCATTAAGATAAACGGGCCACCTCGAAGGTTATGGGATCCAACAACATTATGTGAGAACTTGGCTGAGAGCCCATCGCTCTGAGAACAAGAGAACGAGAGTTGCAGTCGCATCATACAAGTCCCGTACCAATTGGTGTGGGCTCGCTTGACTGTTCTGAAACTACTGTTGTGAAACATATTACATTTAAAAAATAAGTGATGTTGTATTATGTTGTTCAAACTCTGAAGCTGTTTTTTCTTCAAAATGAAGTAGTCCAAGTAAACACAATTTGTCAGATTATTTTAAAGGAGTAGTTCACCCAAAAAATGACTTATTTTCTATCAATTGCACACCCCATGAAGCCTTGAATCCATGGATTTATTTTTGTTTTTGTGGCATTCCTAAGCCAATAATTTGATTCCCGTCTCCTACCGGCTAATGTATCCGGTAGGAGACACAAAGTAGATTATTTGTGTCTCCTACCGGATACACACCCAGTCATCAAATTATTGTCTTAGGAATGCCACAAAAACAAAAATAAATCCATGAATTCAAGGCTTCATGGGGTGTGCAATTGATAGAAAATAAGTAATTAAATACTTAAAATGAGTAAAAAATACTTAAAATGAGTAAAAATACTTAAATATGAGTAAAAATACTATTGAGTTCCTAAACTGAGTAAAAATACTTACAATGAGTAAAAATACTTAAAATGAGTAAAAATACTTAAAAGATGTTAAAACAAGTAAAAACACGTAATCAGTCAGTAAAAACTTTTTAAAGTACTTAAAATGAGTAAAAATACTTTAAAGTCATCAAAGTCTGTAAAAAGTAACTAATATAAGTCAAAGCACTTGAAAGTTACTAAATTGAGTAAAAATACTTACACATTCACGCGCGCGTGCACACACACACACACACACACACACACACTAAAACGACCGATCTACAATTTGAGGAAACGTACTTTAAGTACTTAAAAGTAACTTAGCGATGGCCAAAATGCAAAACCTCCTAAGTGCAAATTTCATGATTTTCGGATTTCACTGTGGATGAGGACTATAGGCTATGCTGCACATGCTCAGTCTGTCTGCAAGATAGTCCCGCCCCTCATTTTGTCAGAAAAAGTCATTTGACTAAAACCTCCTATCTTGTTCAGTGCCAATTAGTGCTAAAATGTTGAAGCGCAAAACCTCTTATCTGCACCAGAACTAGTTGAGCAGCAGACAGAGCTGAAACTTGGGAATTCTATGTTATGTAGACCGTCTAAATGTCTTTCAGTTTGTAGTAATCAATTATTTTCAAAATAAAAAAGTGTCTTCCACCCTTACTAGTTAAGTATTTGTTAGTAACTGTCAAGTTAATTGCATTGCCTTGTTGATTGCTAATGATTAGTGTCAGGTGGTGAAACTTTTATCACACCAAGAGTGTGAGTTGATCAAAAATGTTAATGGTATTACTTGTTATAGTACTGTAGAATGTCTTGATCTCAAAATGAGCATAAAAAAAGCATTATTTAACAACATAATGTTTGTTTGTAAGCCTAACTATTTCTAGGTAAAAACCTCCTATGTGCATCTATGTAGATAGGAGGTCATTTTTAGGTATAGATAGGAGGTTTTGGCATTGAACATTTTGAACTTGTGGTTAGAGGTTGTCATTGCTGCTTAGATGTGAACGTCCATGTCGTGATTTTTTAATAATTGCAGATCAAAATCACACGTGAACACCGTGGCAGCCAACAAACCTGTGAGAATATTGTGGTGTGTTGGTTGGAGGGTATAGGGTATGGGGGTGGGATGGGGTTTGGAGTTATGGGGTGTGGGAGGTGTGGGGTGGCGGTTGGGGGGTTATGGGGTGGGGGGTGCATGAGGGTTTGGGTGGGTGGAGTTTGGGGGTTGTGGTGTGCTGGTTGGGGGCATGGAGATCGGGGGTTCTGGGAGTGGGGGTAATGGGTTGGGTGGGATTTGGGGGTATGAGGGTATGGAGTGGGATGGGGTTTTGAGTTATGGGGGTTGAGAGGTGTGGGCTGGCAGTTGGGGGGTATGGGATTTGTGGGAGTGGGGGAGTATTGCAGGTGGTGGAGTTGGGGGTATAGGGTATGGGGGGGATTATGTTGAGGGGGGCATAGGCCAGTTAGGCCGGATCATATAGGATTGGGTCTTTGCGATGCGATGCAAGAGTGTGGTCTAGCCAACACCAACTCGGGACTCCTGAAGTGGGATGGGGGTTTGAGTAATGGAGGCGGAGATGTGTGGGCTGGCAGTTGGGGGGATGGGGTTTGTGGGAGTGGGGGAGTATTGCAGGTGGTGGAGTTGGGGGTATAGGGTATGGGGGGGGGGGGTATGGTCTAGCCAACACCAACTCAGGACTCCTGAATCGCTGCCCTCCACACTCTCCTATCTAGCATCAGGGTCTTGATCAGGGTCTTGAGCTCTACAGTGTTGTTAGCTAAGCTGTTACGCCGAAGTTCATCTACGTAGGGTGGTGCACTTATTGTCTTTCCTGGCTTTGCCCTGGGTTGGCTCCCATAGTGTCAGTTTGCTTGCCACTAGTTATGGGTGCCTGACGCAGTGCCCTGCCTCATCCTTCTCTCTCTGACTTTGTCTGTGACCCATGGTAAGTTACCGTAGAGGACCACATTTCTGATGTGGTCCGTCCATGTGACTAGTGCCATTCGTAGCATTCTTGTGTAGACTCCATCCAAGGCCCTTTCCTGTTGTGCTGTGACGGTCCATGTCTCAGCCCCATACAGCAGTACTGACACTGTAGCTATACGAACAGCCGCCTCTTGAGGTCTTCTCCCATGTCTGATTTCCACACTCTCCTCATCCCATGCAAGGCATTCTAGTCAAGTACCCCCTGGACCTTCAGGTCCTATTCCATTGAAGCAGTCCAGGCCCAAGTTATTTGAAGTCCTGGACTGCCTCGAGTAGCTTGTCTCCATCATTTGAACCATCTTCTCAGGAACTCAGTAGGCCCAGAGAATGTTCATCAGTTTCCCCCGGTGGATGGTGCCAAAAGCCTTTTGGAAGTCATGAAGGTGATCACCACTGAAAGATTCCGCTCCCTTACTCCTTCCAGTATCCTCCTCAGCACCAGTATCTGCCCGCCTGCTGTTCGCTCCGGGAGGAAGCCGTTCTGCGAGTTTCTCAGTACAGGGTCTGAGATGGGTCTAAAACCTGCGACTTGTGAGCTCAGGCTAATGCCTTGGAGGTGTCTGTCTTGGTGAGGTCGCCTGACTTTGGTACTGGATTGATGATCATTTTGCGCCACAGCTTCGGCAGCTCGCTAGACGTGTGTGCTTGATAAAATCCAACACCACCTCGTCTATGGGCACATACATCACTCCATCCTCCCTGCAGCTCTTGCCTCACTTGATAGTAGCCTTGGCCCTCTGGTACTCATCCATGGTGAATGATATGTCTTCCATGACCTTCCCATACCAGACGGGAACATCGGATCATCCTCTTCTTCGGTTGAAGGAGGATTTCCTAGGAGTGTTTTGAAGTGCTGGTACCATGTTTCAACTCGTTCCTCTGCGCTTTCTCCCCAGAAGTCTGAGAAGAGCTTCTGCCAGAAACGTCATTGATGAGCTTCCAGTTCTTGCCATGCTTCTGGTTAACATGCACCTCTTTAATGTCCCTGATCTTTTGGGTCAGCTCCTGTTGTTCCAGTTGCATACACGTGGTATAGCTCCTCCTTCTTCCGCTTATATTCCTCCCTCAGACCCTCTCCCTTTTGGTCAGCGACAAAGTCCCTGTGTGCTGCTCTCATCTCCTCCCTGGCTTTGGTGATTCTAGGGTCAAGGCATCCGTCTTTCCTCCTTGCTTATAGGCTCTTTAAGACATTCAATGATCTTACATACTATTCCACTGTCCACACTGGACACAAGGTTGGTGATCCAGTTGTATGAGTTAGGGGAGTTGGAGGGCATGAGGGTTTAGGTGGGTGGGGTTTGGGGCATGTGGTGTGCTGGTTGGGGGGAATGGGGGTTGTGGGAGTGGGGATGTATTTCAGGTGGTGGAGTTGGGGGGTAGAGAGTATAGGGGGATTATGTCGAGGGGTGCCTGGGCCAGTTGTTTTGTAGTCCACCTAATTGTATTCCTGTTGTCCTTTTTGTAAATTTTATTTGTAAGCACTTTTATTTTAGGTTCTTGCTGGGGACTGTTCTTAGCACATTTTTTGTGAGCATTGCCCTGCAAACTTTTTTTTTTTGTTGAATAAAATAAAAAAGCATTCAATGCAACTCAGTGGTGTGTTCTACCGTGTTACGCTGTATACGCTGTATACAGTGCAGATTTTTTGGGGGAAAAGCGTATACAGTCTACCATTTAATCCATTGAAAACCCACGACCACGCGCATCTCGTGCAGGGAATGATTATCGTATACCTCCGGGAAAAAAACTAGACCACACCACTGATGCAACTGTTTGCAGCTGTAAATGTATGTATTTACAGCCAGTATTATTTGTCATTATTTAGTTATGCAATCACTTAACATTGAAGTGTAAAAGCTCCTATCTGCAGAATTATCCAGGAAAAGTGGGGGAAAACCTCCTATCTGCATTTGCTATATGAAATAAGTGTAATTAACATATAATAATGTAATATAGTCCAGACATCCAGAAACGGTGTATTATGTGATGGGTTTCATAAAAAAATAGCATTGTGCAAAAAAAATACAACATTTTGTAGTTTTCATTTTCATTTTCCCAACAATGAACATTTTTCAGATAGGAGGTTTTGCGTTTTGGCCATCGTTAGGTGAGTTAAAATAATAGCTTAATGAAATGAACTCATGAAAGGCACCACTCTCTTCACACTGGGTGTGATTTTTTTTTATATACAGTAGGGTGCGTTCGGAAATACAGCACTGAGCGCACTGGCCAATACAAACTAATAGGCGAGTGCGCTCCGGTGCGCAATTTCTGAACGCACCCATAGGCTACTACATCCTACCACCTTTTTCAGCTTCTCTATTTCAAGGCATTCCTTGAGAAGATTTACAAAAACGAAACAAAAACTAGTCATTTCCTACACAAACATGTTTCGTACTATGTATGCACCCGTAAACCTAAGTAAAATTAATCACAGACACATTATTAAAGTAATATTTCATAATGCTGGTCGGAGCTGTTCTGTGCGCACGTGCGGGGACATTTATGCCCATGCGCGGGAACATGCACGCGTGCACGTGGCGTCATTAAATTAGCGTCCCACCAGTTATAAAACCACCACTTTACCACTGACCAGGAGGATTCTTGTAGATCGGCTATTTTCACCAAACGTTTTCCCCAGAAATAGGGGCGCCAGGGTTCAAGTGGTTAGGTGTCAATTGTGATTGGCTGAGACTGGGTTTTGGTGCACACGCCCACTTTTGAGCAAAACTCTTCCATCTCAAATCTCATGTAAATAAGAAAATAAGCCACAATGTTACATTGTCAGTGGTACTTCACCATAGAATAGGTGAGTTTTGAGTAGTTTGTCCTTCACATCAAAGAAAGAATCCTCCATCTCCATCCATTTGAGGAGATCCCACTGGGAGGACGTAGGATAATCCTTCTCCTCCCGCCCAACACTCCCTGCTGAGAGGTGCCGCCCGCTCGACAAAGCCGGATCCACCGCGGTGGATTCGGACCCACTTCCGCGGTTTGAGTTTTGAGAGGACTTTGTCCTTCACACGATCAAAGAAAAATATCCATGGAGACTCCAACTGGAAATTCAGACAGGATAATTTTCTTATTTTAAAAGTAGTTTAGTTAAGTTAAAGTGGTCTCTCTCCAGGTTTTCTTCAGCTCAATTATTATTATTGTTATTATTATTATTATTATTGTTGTTGTTGTTTGTTTTTTGTAATTGAGGATATAACAATATAATATCCGCTCACTATTTTCTATGTCTAGGTCTATGCCTTTGTTTCATTGCATCTCGTTCCTGTTGATGTTTCTTCCTGATCAGTCAAACAGCAGCTGCACAACAACCAGTGCTGAACACTGTTGCCATGTTAGTTTAAAGCACCTTCCTTTATACTTGCACATTGCGGTGTCACGCACCAAAAATAGCAGATCCCAATCACTCGTTATTAGTGGATCATGCATCATTTCTAACAACAGGTCATTCTAGTGCTATCTACCCTTCGTTGTGTACTCTACAGCAACCTGTGGGCCGTGAGTTTATTGTAAGTGGTTCCCCAAATAACTGGCAAAACACTAAAATGTTAATGATTATAACATTAATATGAAAGAAAAAAACAATGGATCACACGATCGATTAATTGATCATTCAAATAAACATGCCCACCCATCTGACATTTTTAAGTATGATTTAAGTATCACTTAAATCACTTAAATTCTATTTTCTAAACATTGTAGTATTTTGTGAAAATATTATTTTAATTGTTGCTTCAAGTGTGTTTCGGAGTAGACGGCTTCAGTGGAAGGTGGCAGTAAGCTAGTGGGGAGTGATTAGAGGAGTGGTTAGGGGCTGAATTAAATGATCTATAATGCCCATTGCCAGGCCCGGCCTAATAAGGGGTCTAAACGTGTGAAATCTTTAGAAGCCATTTTCTCTGCTTTGACTATTCTGACCTCGAGAAGCTTAAAATGCGCATATCTTCTTCAAATATTTTCCGATTGCAATGAACTAGCTGAAAGCTTTCATTCTATACATAATAAACCTGGTCACATTTGGTTGGAAGAAAGATATTCTTGTGTGCAGCACAATTAATTTCACCATTGAGTTTCCCACATGAATGAATCCACTGTGAGAAAGAAATACATTTGCTGGCCTTGATCCACAGGGATGATGGCGAGAGGAAAAGAGCTTTAAGAATAAAGCATAAAGATCCATCAAATTACTCCAATTGAGAGGATTTTATTGAATGCAGTGACGTCTTGAGCAACAAAGGCACTTTCTCAGACTTCTAAATGAGCTCTCCGATAGAATGACAAAGAAAGTTGATTATAGCATTATAGCATTTCAAAGCACTTTATACTGTAATTCGTGTTTTACCACGCAAGGCACCAACCTGCTCAAATGTGGGAGTATTAAGGCCTGATTTATACTTAGTCTTTTAGACTCAGTGTTCCGCATACCGAAAAAAGCCGATCTACAAGCACACAACGTGTTGCATCCGCGTCACGTTTTGTGCTTGCCGTACGACCGGCTATTTTCTTTTAATTCTACCACCGTTTTGCATACTGAAAATAGCTGATCTACAAGTCACAGATGTGACACGTTGTGTGCTTGTAGATCTGCTATTTACAGTGCGACACACCGCTGTGCGACATATAAGCATAACATAAGCATTAGGGCTTCAGGGTCTTGCTCAAGGGTACTTCGACACGAAGCCAGGAAGAACCGGCTACAGCCGCCCACTTAAAAACATTATCATTGATTTGTATTTTCTTCTCATAGAACTGTTGAAAACCTCTCAGGACTCAGATGAAATTGGATACCTGCTGTCAATGGAGAGAGGCATGAAGAAAAGTAGGCTACAGGTGAACATAAAAGGTATGAAAGACATTTCCTCTTTTGTCAACAAAAGTGCTCTCAAGACTCTAGCTGGAGCCTCAATCAATGCCATTTTGAGTATGCTTGCACCTCTTGGTTCTCTAGGGTTAGGGTTAAAATAACCGCACATTTTCTACGCTCGCACACGCACTGGCCTGCGGCGTGCGTGCTTTGCGCACCCAAAAGAGAGGAAAAGAGCGGTAAGAATAAAGCATAAAGATCCATCAAATGTGACGTCTTGAGCAACAAAGGCACTTTCTCAGACTTCTAAATGAGCTCTCCGATAGAATGACAAAGAAAGTTGATTATATCATTATAGCATTTCAAAGCACTTTATACTGTAATTCGTGTTTTATTCACACATTCGTGCACTGACAGCACCACGCAAGGCACCAACCTGCTCAAATGTGGGAGTATTAAGGCCTGATTTATACTTAGTCTTTCAGACTCAGTGTTCCGCATACCGAAAAAAGCCGATCTACAAGCACACAACGTGTTGCATCCGCGCCACGTTTTGTGCTTGCCGTACGACCGGCTATTTTCATCAGATGCGCAATCCAACCCCCATCTTATCTCCATTCTGTAGAATAAGTTGGTCTAGCCAGGGCAATGGAGTGTAAACTTGTTTCACAAGCCATAGCATTCACAATCAGCCTAATCTCATCAGCGTCCGCTTCGTTTTTGGTTTTCCACCATCACAGGTTGATAGCCTATATGCATTCTATTTCTTTCTTAGGTTCTATAAATCAAGGCATAAAATGAAATGAAAACTAAACAAAAAATTGTACATTTCTAACTAATACTACTATGCACACGTAAGCCTTACTAAAATTAACCAAACATTGCACGGAAATGGGGTGAAATTCTTTGGGAAAAGTTACAAAAAGGTTTTGAAAATTAATTGTTAAAAATGTGTGGGAACCCTGTTATTATTTTCTTTTCACTTTTTTGTATTATGCTTTTAGTCTTAATGTCTTATTGTACCACGTGCTGTTTAAATTTCTGACTAATAAAGTATTCAATCAATCAAAAAATATGTACGATATCAGAATTTTCAAACTTCTTAAAAATTAAACATTTAAATAGCTAAACAGAAGATGTAGAAGCTCATAACGTGTCGCATTGCGACAAATTGTGATCTTTTAGAACACCGCTTGTACTGAACCTGCTCTTCCTCTGGTTGTCATGCACATGGATCCTATTCTCCTGACGCACATCATGACAGAAATACTGAAGAAGTGATTTGCTAAATGGAGAGGGAGAAATAACCATCAGAAAGCAGCCGAAGGTTGCTCAACTCATTACTGGAAAAGTGGTTTCACCGACAATGTTGCTAAGGCCATTTACTTGCCTGTTTTCAACATAAATGTTAGTTTCAATGAATTAGTACCCTTTGTCAAGAGGTATTTGGAGGCCAGTCCATCATGTACAGTATGATGCAACAACTTGTTTTGTTTGAATCCATCAGGACCACTTTGGGAACAAAATGCCATGCTTTTCTAACCACCTCTGAACCACAGCTCATCATCTCGACAAGGGCCCCCTTTAAAAATGGTTCCTCATTCACTTGATCGCTGCTTCGCAATGCTGTTACACACACTGCTCCTGCTGCTAACTGCGCTATTCACCATCTCTGCAATTGTCATGTATCATATCAAGCTGGATGATGGATCCGGCTGCGACGATTGCAGCCCTGACACCCAGAACGATGAGAAAAAGCTAGAAGTAAGATTTGAGGAGGGTGCCTCGATTCACTGTTGCTCTCGCCTGGCTGGACGAAATCCTCCAGCCATTGAGAACTGGCCAGTGACAAAGATCCTTGAGTTTTTGCATAACCGCAATATCTCCGCTCCCATCGATGCCAGCCATGATGCTCTCTTTCACTTTTTCTTGCCATACGTCCATCAGGACAGGGATCTGGGTCCCGTGCCGTTCCCTCGCTCTGCTCTAAAGGTAAGGCTAATTACTACTGTCGTTTATGCCACTGTTTCTCAACATCTGGCCCGGGGACCACCAACAGTCCAAACGGAAGCTTGTTACTTTGTGTAGCTTCAGTTATCTCCCCCTCTCACTCTATTTGAATGAACACAGTGATTGAGGCTTTCGTATTCAGTGGTTATCAACCTTTTGAATTTCAAGGACCCCCAATTTGATATGTATTAGACCATGCACGGACTCCCATTTGATTAGTGAATTAGTTTCTTTCTTTTTACCTCGGGGACCCCGATCTACAATGAATAATCCTCAGTGTTAGTTTAGCTCTGAGAGTTACGGACCTGTAAGGGTCCATTTGGACCCCTGGTGGTCCCCGGACCGGACGTCGAGAAACGGTGGTTTAACTGATGCTGAGGCTGTGTTTTTAACTTGTGTTCTTTGTGTAGCCCCCGCTGCCACTGCTGCTGACAAATCTAACAGACACTGATCACCAGGATGAAGACCCACTCCTTGCTTCCCTGGTCAAAATCCAGTCCCCCCTTCCCAAGAAGGCTGCCTGTCAAGTTCTGGAAATTCTAAACGCTGCAACTCAAACTACAAATCCAGGGCCATCTGCTGGTTCTATTGCACATGCGCCTGAACCAACCGTGGTCCTGTTGAGCGTCATACAGTGCACTGAAAATGACCGTCCCAATGTCATTCTTCTTGCCTGCTGCTGCAGTCTGATAAAAAGATTTTAAACCTGACACTCCTCACTCAACTTGTAACGTTTTAAGCAACTCTTTAAGCCTGAGTTGTGATGAAGTGGCTCTGAACGTTTTTTTTTTACTCACTCACTCACTCTCTCTATCTCTCTCTCTCTCTCCCTCTCCCCCCCCCACTATTGACCCTCCAGACACAACTATTAAATACTGTTCCTGAAGAAACAGTGTGGGCTCGTTAAGAATGATGATGGCAAGTATTGATAGTGTTAAAAGTGTTACGAGTTTAAGTATTAGTAGTGTTAAAAGTATTAAAAGTGTTAAAGTATTAGTAGTGTTAAAAGTATTAAAAGTGTTAAAGTATTAGTAGTGTTAAAAGTGTGAAAGTATTAGTAGTGTTAAAGGTGTTGAAAGTGTTAAAGTATTAGTAGTGTTAAATGTGTCGATAGTGCTAAAGTATTATAGTGTTAAAAGTGTGAAAGTATTAGTAGTGGAAAATGGTAAATGGTGCATTTATATAGCGCTTTTATCCAAAGCGCTTTACATAGATTGTGCATTACATTCACCCATTCACACACACATTCACGCACCGATGGCAGAGGAAACCATGCAAGGCACCAACCTGTAGGGTCTTTAGCGTCTTGCTCAAGGACACTAGTGGTAAAGGTGTTGAAAGTGTTAAAGTATTAGCAGTGTTAAACATGTCGATAGTGTTAAAGTATTAGTAGTGTTAAAAGTGTGAGAGTATTAGTAGTGTTAAGAGTGTTGACAGTGTTGAGTAGTGTGAAATGTTGTTTTTTAGGGTATTGTGGGCCACTGTGACGGTTCCCTGTATTAGGTTATATGTTGTGTAGTTGCTATACGTATTTCACCTTCATATGTTTCACTTAGGTTATCTGGTTATGAGTTGGTTTGCTTTGCCTTTCTAATTGTGTATTTCTATTTGGTTCCTAGGACTTGGGGAGCAGCGTGATGCAGGTCATCAGGCTAATTGGCGTGCACCTGGGCCCGGGTGCTCACGCCCCTATAAAAAGCCTGCTCCCCAGTCCTTTGGCAGATCCCTGTCTTCTGCACCTCCCTGACCTGCACTCCTTCCAACATTTGTTAATACATACAACACTCGCACCCAAACTACACCATCCATGCATACATAGCCTACACGCATTACATTACGGACCACTGATTTCCACACCTCATCTGTTTATTTCTAGTTTGTTTGATTTTTTGTTTGTTTGTTTGTTTGTTTTGATATTGTGTATGCCAAATTGTATTGTACGAATACTCTTTGAATAAATCTTGTTTAGAAAAAATATGATCTAAGAAAATGTAAACTAATCTAAATATATTAATTCCTATGTGTTCCTGATTTAGTATCCACATTTGGTTTCGTCCAAAGTGTATCTTATGAGTGTAACACTCTACAATCTGCTCTGAAACATACTATCCAAATTGTATATTATGACAAAATATGTTAAAAATGTTAAATGTAAACTTGTGAAATAAAGCTGGGGAAAGAACTGTTCCTGAGCTGACTAACGTTTTGCATCCAATCGTTATTTTGTGGATGTTGGTTTGGGTTTTCTTTTTTATTTGTTTCCTCCCAAGTGTATGTGTACTGTATATCATCAACAATCTTCGGAATAAAGTCTATTTCTCGGTTAGGTTAACCTTTGGAAACCGTAGTATTCCATGCATTTTAATACTCTTTCAGAATCACTTTGTTGGATTGTGTTAAAAGGATCCCTGGCTAATAAGCCCTACATGCCCTAATACATTATAATTACCCTATATAACTAAAATCTTAAATTTAAAACACCTTACATATTGTATTTATTTTAGAAATAGTTTGTCTTTCACTCATGATAGTCTAGGACCTGGCTAAGAAATGTATGCATTTAATTTAGGAGAGAATATCTCAACTGTTCTTGGCTAATATGGCCCCAGGGAACAACTTAGGAATTGGTCATTTTTGGCCAAATAATTATTAGTATTTCGTCCCGGATAGAGAATTACTCACACTTCTAAGTTGTCCCCTGGGGTCATATTAGCCAAGAACAGTTGAGATATTCTCTCCTAAATCAAGAGCATACATATTTTAGCCAGGTCCTAGACTAATAGGGACCGCTCTGGTCGCAAGTTGATGATGTCGTATGTCCATGTGTGGTCCAGCAGCCCTATGGAATGCATGTGCTAATAAAAACCAAATGAATACTTGAATATTTGTAATATTTTTTATTAGCACATGCATTCCATACATTCCATAGGGCTGGGCCACACATGGACAAATGACGTCATGAACTTGCGACGGGAGTTGTCCCTATTGAGTGAAAGATAAACTATTTATGAAACAAATAAAATATGTAAGGTGTTATAAAGGGCAACTATAATGTATTAAGACATAAAAGGCTTATTAGCCAGGGATCCTTTTAGACATTGTTTTTCATTTATTCGATTATTTCCTTGTGGTGGATTATCCTCAGACTTCTGAGATCTGAATGAAGAGCTTGGATTTCCAAATAATGTCACATAGCTCAAAGGCTGCCAGTGGCCATTAAAGCTGTGTGGGTGCGTGGGTGCGTGCGTGCGTGTGCGTGCAGCCTTCAGGCAGCTTTTGAGGCCGCGTAGTCAATAACAAAGTTATAGGAAATCAATTGCTGCAAATCATTAGCTTTGTCCCTGCCTCCCCTGCCCTGCAGTGTTGGTTGGTATATACAGTAACTCTGGGAACCACTGCAGTTTCTGAGGCAGGAGGAGAATTCTATAGGATCCTGTACTTTCTCTTTCTCTCTCTCTCTCATCTGACCTGGAATGTGGGCAGACTCTGCAATGCACAGCCCTGTGCAGAGAGGAGTTGGTGCAGCAGGGTTAAGCCCGATTTCACACGCAGGAAAATAGCAGATCTACAAGTGCAAGCGTTGTACTGTAGAGCCCTCTGGGCTCCATACAGTACAAGTGACTTTGTTTGTTTTCGCTCTACATTAAATATCTTTGCTGAAATTAGCAGATCTACAAGCTCACAATGTGTCGCACTGCGAGGCGTTGTGAAAGATCTGTGATAGATCAGCTATTTTTTTGCAAAATGATTTTGACATTTTCTGGAGTTAAAGTGGTCTTTAAACAGGATAATGTTCTTTGTTATGTACCTCTTAGAGTTGTAATGTGTAAAATATGTAACCTATTCAGCAATGATCATTAAAACAATACAGAGAAATCACTGGCCCAAGAGTGTAACACTGTGTTATTATGACACACAGTTGAGTTCATTACAGTGTGATTAGTGACACAAAACATCTCTCTCCAGTCAATTCAAATGTTCAGTTCCATTGGCACAGCATTGAAATTCCACACATTACCGGACAAAATAGATTGATCATTTCACTGCGTGACAACAATCACCAAATAATGCCACTGTTATTCTACATCTTTGTGTATTTCACTATGTAATAAAATATCATACAATGTATCGGTCACCGAGTTCAGATAGTGTGCCAATGTGTGTTGACTGTTAGGCTAAAAATATGATGTCTTCTTTCCAATATCTAACATAACTATGCTTTTAATTAGAGATCATTCAGTTGGGTCAGACTGAAAAAGTTGAAGTGATGAAAGAACAAACAAAAGAACAACAAAAGAGCAAAAAATTGCAAAAAGAAGAAACTACTGAATCCCGAGCAGCTGCTCAAAATGTTACTTGCACCATGTAGACAAGTGATTTTGATATTTTTATGTGAGCCTTGTGCTTCTTTGCACATTTGACACTGCTGCTAGATATGCCTTCTGCTCCGGCACATTTTGACACTGCTACTAAAGATATCATATATCGTACCTGGCATTCTACCTGTACTTTAACTTTATTTTTATCGCACTGTATATCATTTGTATTATCCCCGCCAGGCCGGAATGGGTAGAGGCGAGGGATTATGTTTTTGTTCCTGTTAGTCCGTCCATCTGTCTGTCCGTCTGTAAACAGCTAATCTCACTCCCGAGAGGCCAAGGAAGAACCTATTTTTTTCACATTAGTCTATTATAGCGCCGCCATGAGGCAGATATTTACATTTATCATTTATAGTCATGTGATCAAGACGTATCTGTCAGATTGTTCAAATCGGCCTAATGGTGGCGCTATAACAGGCCGATTCCCATTTTGGCCTCTTGAACCATAGCCTCATACAATCAAACTCCCCAAATAGGCCACGCCCATTTGCACAGTGCAAATTCTTGGGCCTGGCTCTTATAAGAACACACTTTTTGCTTTGTCAAATCCACTTATCTCTGTAGTTATGTGATCAGATTTTCATTGACTACATGATTGGCTTCAAAGGTTTGTGGGAGGGGCCCGTTTTGCCCAAAATGCCACAAGCACCGCTAGACCGATCGGCGGGAAGTTTTGCATGCACACTACCAGGCCAAGGAAGAACCTCCACCCAAAAATGTTCAAGCCTGCTAAAGTGCCACCATGACGCAGATTGTTGCAAAACAATGTTTTTGCTACTACTGTCCAAATATCACGCAAATGTTATCTCTGTAGTCATGTGATCAATCTGTCAGATTCCTCATATAAATACACAGTTTTTTATACTACTGCTACATATTTTGTCAAATCCACTTATCTCTGTAGCTATGTGATCAGATTTTTCAGATTCCATTTTCATTGACCACACGATTGGCTTCTGCGGGGGTGGCCCAAATCATAAACGCAGCTTCCGATTGCCGTGAAACGCACGCACATTCTTACTAGGCCAAAACTGCCACAACTGCCTAAATTTTTACTTAACTTTTTGGCCGTACAATAAAATCTAGTGAGCTATATCTACTTTAGGCGAGCATGTTTACATTATCCTATATGCCCTTTGGCAGTAGGGCAGGCTACTAACTATATTGTCAAATGTCTTCCAATTACTGCCAGTGTAGCAAGTTAGCAAAACTACTTCAACATCAACCACATAAGGAGCCTCAACACTCGCACCATCTTCCTGGTGCCAGCGTCTCCTCTTTCAACTGTATAGCTGCTACACCGTTGATGATGACATTTCCATCTGCATCTCTGCAAAGCACGGCCCCTGCTGTGAGTTATAGCTTCAAATACGACATGATGTATACTATGATTCAGAAAGTACTGCTACAAGTCATCTGTCTGACATACAGGCTCCCGTTGCAGAGAGAGAGAGAGAGAGAGAGAGAGAGAGAGAGAGAGAGAGAGAGAGAGAGAGAGAGAGCTCAGAGCCACCTCATGCTCAAAGGGCAGGCTCAATGAGAGAGTAGCCTATTAACTTTCCAGAAAGAGGGGTGTTAAGTGAATTAGAGGGATATTAAGTGAATTAAGATAAGGAGGGGTCTGAAATTAATTAACATAAATTATGTAGTGCCTACACAGACACCCAAAACTCTGGCAAATGCTATCACTTGCCCACTTGACAACAAATAGGCTTTATTATTATATTTTGGTTTATTGTTTTTGTGATTACTTTAGGCCTATAACAGCCAGGCTGTTATGGACTACACAGTCTCAGTCTGAAGGCCAGTCCACCCCAATGCAACTCGTTGCAACGACAACTACTTGCATCTACTTACAACCCTTATCCCCAAATGGCACCGGTCTGCAACTGGTCAGTCCAGACCGCTGCGATATCTTGCGAATGGTTGCAAGTTGCGACTAGTTTCATTGGTGTAGACTGGGCTTGAGTCTGGGTCTGTCTGTGGGTGACTGATTGCAAGTTGTTACCATGTGTGTTCTCTGCCCTGCCTAATTGTCAATTTCTTGTCATTTTAGTGCTGTCACGCCCGCTCATCTGCTCATTCACAGTCAGAGTGGATGTTCACACCTGCACACTTGTCTCTGCGTTCTCTGACAGATTGTCCTGTGCTGTGTCCTCTGTCTGTCCCACCAGTTTGCCTTCTTTTATATTCTCTTACTGCCTTTTTTATTTTGTACCTTGATTTGACCTCTGTGTTTGCCTGCTTATTTTTTTCAGTAATGGATCTTCTGTTCATGGACTTTGTATTAACACCTTCTGTTAACTGTGTTAATTTTATCCATTAAAACACACTGTTAAAACCTCAACCAACTTACGTCCGCTTCCTCGGTCCAAAAACCTCACCTTGACAAAGGTGTTGGCTGGTTTGATGCAATCATCATCCAGAGAGGTAGTACATCTATCATTATTTTTCATGCACATAAATATGCATTGAATCCATATGACTGCACATGAAATGGACTGAAAAACTCCATCACTTAACTTTTGAAGGTGCTACAAATAGGCCCACAAGACGGGAGGATGGCTCACTGATTTGTAATATATCTTGCACGTGCAATTAAATGATAGGCTAGGCTACAAATGAACGTACAAACGAATAGAGGTCATTTTAAATCATCGTCTGACACGTTAGATGTCTATGTGACCTCTCAACATCCAAATCCCATCCTTTAATCCAACTAATACATGCGTGAGTAGCTGAATGTACAGATTAATTTCTGTGAGGTTTCTTTTATTCTCTCAAGAACAGATTCATAGCTGCGCTGGAATCTGTCGGGAGCCGCGTTGAGAACCTATGCACATTGGCTACAAGTGGGTGTGCCTTCAGATCAGGAAGCAGGCCGCGCTTTACCCAATCAAATGTAGTGTGCGGGATTTACATGTGTGCGGCTCGCTTCCCACTGGAAACAAACCGAAACTCATTTAACAATAGCGTCCTCGGAGCCGACAAAACCACAGAAAGTTAGAAACATTTTAACTTGTTCTTTCAGCATAGAAACAAGTGGGCTTATAACCAAAACGATCCATGTTCATTGGGAGAAATGGTGTTAGTGTTCCGTGGAGAAATATTGTTAGTGGGAATGAAAAGATATGCGCACCACCGGAGGTAGAGGGCTGAAGGCATGTCCAAACCCCGGTTTCCAGTGAGCATGTGTCTAGTTAATCCCCCCCCCCCCCCCCCCCCCACCCGAGGCAAATGCAAAAGTGAAAAACAGCGGAGAGGCCCTGTTTTTCTTTTTTATTTGATGATGGGTTGCCAGATTGGGTTTCTTTTGTCTGGCAAAACATTAATTTAAGAGGTCTGCATTAGTCGCTTCTATGACAGGACACTGCCAGATAGTGCACCCTGTAAATGCACTGGAAAATGCACTGGAAAAGTACTCAGCCCCAGTACTTGAGTCAAATACTCCATATATCATTACTCAACTACAAGTGAAAGTTGCTCTGTCAAATGTGGACTTGTGGACTTGCTTTTAATACTTGTATACTTGTATATACTACAACCTCACAAAGTGTCGACGCAATGTGAGCTTGTAGATCGGCTATATTCACTATATTTGAAATACGCCTTATGTCGTTAATTGATTTACTAATAATACAATATTGTCTTTGAAATGTAGTGGAGTGAAAGTCATAAGTATCCACAAATAGGCCGACAAATACCCAGGTTTGAGTACAGATACTCAAAATGTAAGTGCAGTAGGCCTACTCAAGTAAATGTACTTTGTTACTGTCCACCTATGTCTAACACAGACTGCTGTTACCATATAAACAAGCTGAGGATTTTCTTCAGAAAGCTAAATCAATAGGTTTGCACTCAGTGACTTGCCATTGTCCCGCTTGTAGAAAATCACCAGCAGGGGGCACTGCTGTCTGCCATATCACTGCTGTGCTCTGTGCAGGCAGGCACAATGCTGAAGCCTGCTGGAGGAAATAAACATGTGAATGAGTAGTTTATAGATAATGAAACACACCATGGCACCTATGGGGAAGGGGTCGATGGTGGGAGGGGGGGGGGGGGGTAAGAAAATCTTACCAAAATACGGACACCAGGGTTGTTAACAGCTAACAGTGTTCCTCTCATACTGCTTGTTCAGTTTAGCTTGTCCTGCTTATATCACATCATATCAGTGGTGGAACAAGTACATTTTTTTACTTAAGTAAACGTATCAATACTGCAATGTAGAAATGCTCTGTTACAAGTAAAAGTCCGGAATTAAAAATTCACTTTAGTGAAAGTACAAAAGTATTGAAAGTACTCATTATGCAGAATGTCCCATTTCCCAAGTTTTCAAATGTATAAAATGTATACAAATCCTTTGAAAATAGCAGATCTACAAGATATCTCTTGTAGATTGGCTATTTTCAAATGGCCAAAATGTATGTACGGCTGAAGTGGTTAATGTATATTTTGTAATAATAATCAAAAGTAACTAGTAACTAAAGTTTTCAAATAATTGTAGAATATGTACAATATTTGCCTCTGAGATGTAGTGAAGTAGAAGTAAAAGTGCTGAAAACTGGAAATACTCCAGTAAAGTAAGAACAGTACTTGAGTAAATGTACTTTACACCACCACTATTAGGAAAGACTTACAGAGTCAAACAGAGCATTCAGCCAGAATGGATATCAGAATGTTCTGGAGCCTTTCCCCCATTCTCAGTCAGTGGGTTTTGACACTGAGGCCTTAAGGAACAGAACAAAGGCCCAAGGGTTAGAGTTCTATTGACTTGACTCCAACAACTGCAGCAACTACTAGTGCAATGAAAGAGATAGTGATGTCGCTAAATAAAATATGTTCAGACATTTCTCGAACTAAAAACAAGTCAAAATAAATCTTATTCCTCCCTTCTTCTTACCTTTATAGGGCATAGCAGTGGCGGCCATTTTCTGGGGCTTTTTTAAAGGGATAGTTCACCCAAAATTATCGAGCGGACCGGTAGGCAGCGGTTCCGTTAGGAGACACAACGGAGACTCTTTGTGTCTCCTACCGGAACCGCTGCCGGTCATCAAATTATTGGCTTGCGACAAAAACAAAAAAATATCCATGAATTCAAGTCTCCATGGAGTGACTAATCGATAGAATTGTTCCTCTGTAAAATTTTCAGACAGACTGTTACAGTACATTCTGTATTCATTCACATTACATTCCCTCTGATCTCCTGTCATCAGTCCAGCTCCATCTGTCTCCATCACTCCTCAATCAATCCTTGTTATCTGCTTCTTCTCCGGCTGCTGTTTGATTGGATTACTTCACATCTGATTGAAATTGATTGTTTTCATTGATCCCTGTTAGGAAAAGTGCACCACCATCCCATGTTCTCTTCATAGTAGCCTACCCCTTCCTCCCTTATACGTTCTACATCCCTAAAGCAGTCCATGACTATTATTATTAGTAGTAGTATTATACACATACTCATATCCTTGGTATATTTTCTGACAATGACATACATATCGATGGCCAAAACGCAAAACCTCCTATCTGAAAAATTAACATTGTTGGGAAAATGAAAAAGAAAACTACAAAATGTTGTATCTTTTTTGCACAATGCTATTTTTTTATGATACCCATCACATAATTCACTGTTTCTGGATTTCTGGATTATATTACAATATTATATGTTAATTACACTGATCTCATATTGCAAATGCAGATAGGAGGTTTTTCCCCACTTTTCCTGGATAATTCTGCAGATAGGAGCTTTTGCACTGTGATGTTAAGTGATTGCATAACTAAATAATGATAAATAGTACAGGCTGTAAATACATACATTTACAGCTGCAAACAGTTGCATCAGTGGTGTGGTCTAGGTTTGTTTTCTGAGGTATACAATAATCATTCCCTGCACGAGATGCGCGTGGTCGTGGGTATACGCTAGCTCATTTTCAATGGATGAAATGGTTAGTAGACTGTATACGCTTTTTTCCAAAAACAACAATAATTAGGTGGACTACAAAACAACTGGCCCAGGCACCCCTCGACATAATCCCCCCTATACCCTCAACTCCACCACCTGAAATACCCCCCCACTCCCACAACCCCCATTCCCCCCAACCAGCACAACACACCCCCCAAACCCCACCCACCCAAACCCTCATGCCCTCCAACTCCCCTAACTCATACAACTGGATCACCAACCTTGTGTCCGGTGTGGATAGTGGAATAGTATGTAAGATCATTGAATGTCTTAAAGAGCCTATAAGCAAGGAGGAAAGACAGATGCCTTGACCCTAGAATCACCACAGCCAGGGAGGAGATGAGAGCAGCACACAGGGACTTTGTCGCTGCCGAAAAAGGAGAGGGTCTGAGGGAGGAATATAAGCGGAGGAAGGAGGAGCTATATCAAGTGTATGCAACTGGAACAACGGGAGCTGACCCAAAAGATCAGGGACATTAAAGAGGTGCATGTTAACCAGAAACATGGCAAGAGCTGGAAGCTCATCAATGACATTTCTGGCAGAAGCTCTTCTCAGACTTCCAAGATCTGGGGAGAAAGCGCAGAGGAACGAGTTGAAACATGGTACCAGCACTTCAAAACACTCCTAGGAAATCCTCCTTCAACCGAAGAAGAGGATGATCCGATGCTCCTGTCTTCCATGACCTTCCCAAACCAGACGGTTCACCATGGATGAGTACCAGAGGGCCAAGGCTACTATCAAGTGAGGCAAGAGCTGCGGGGAAGATGGAGTGACAGCAGAGGTTCTGATGTATGTGCCCATAGACGAGGTGGTGTTGGATTTTATCAAGCACACACGTCTAGCAAGCTGCCGAAGCTGTGGAGCAAAATGATCATCGATCCAGTACCAAAGTCAGGCGAACTCACCAAGGCATTAGCCTGAGCTCACAAGTTGCCAAGACGGCTAACAGGAAGATCCTCAACCGTCTTAGACCCATCTTAGACCCTGTAATGAGAAACTCGGGCAGATACTGGTGCTGAGGAGGATACTGGAAGGAGTAAGGAGCGGAATCTTTCAGTGGTGATCACCTTCATGACTTCCAAAAGGCTTTTGGCACCATCCACCGGGGGAATCTGATGAACATTCTCCGGGCCTATGGAGTTCCTGAGAAGATGGTTCAGATGATGGAGACAAGCTACTCAAGGCAGTCCAGGACTTCTAATAACCTGGGCCTGGACTGCTTCAATGGAACAGGACCTGAAGGTCCGGGGGGCACTTGACTGGAATGCCTTGCATGGGATGAGGAGAGTGTGGAAATCAGACATGGGAGAAGACCTCAAGAGGCGGCTGTTCGTATAGATACAGTGGAGTCAGTACTGCTGTATGGGGCTGAGACATGGACCGTCACAGCACAACAGGAAAGGGCCTTGGATGGAGTCTACACAAGAATGCTATGAATGGCACTAGGAGTCACATGGACGGACCACATCAGAAATGTGGTCCTCTACAGGAACCTACCATGGGTCACAGACAAAGTCAGAGAGAGAAGGATGAGGCAGGGCACTGCGTCAGGGACCCATAACTAGTGGCAATCAAACTAACACTATGAGAGCCAACCCAGGGCAAAGCCAGGAGAGACAAGAAGTGCACCACCTACGTAGATGCACTTCAGCGTAACAGCTTAGCCAACAATACTGTAGAGCTCAAGACCCTGATGCTAGATAGTTGAGTGTGGAGGGCAGCGATTCAGGAGTCCCAAGTTGGTGTTGGCTAGACCACACTCACACATCGCATCGCAAAGACCCTATTCTATATGATCCGGCCTAACTGACCCATGCCCCCCTCAACATAATCCCCCCCATACCCTCTACCCCCAACTCCACCACCTGCAATACTCCCCCACTCCCACAACCCCCCCCCCCCCCCCCCAACTGCCAGCCCACACCTCTCCACCTCCACCTCCATAACTCAAAACCCCATCCCACTTCAGGGGTCCCGAGTTGGTGTTGGCTAGACCACACTCTCGCATCGCAAAGACCCTATCCTGTGTGATCCGGCCTAACTGGCCTATGCCCCCCTCAACATAATCCCCCCCATACCCTATACCCCCCAACTCCACCTACTGCAATACTCCCCCACTCCCAAACCCTCATGCACCCCCCACCCCATACCCCCCCAACCACCACCCACACCTCCCACACCCTATAACTCCAAACCCCATCCCACCCCCATACCCTCATACCCCCCAACCGACACACCACAATATTTTCACAGGGTTGTTGGCTGCCACAGTGTTCACGTGTGATTTTGATCTGCAATTAATAAAAAATCACGACAATGACGTTCACATTTAAGCAGCAATGACAACCTCTAACCACAAGTTCAAAATGTTCAATGCCAAAACCTCCTATCTACACCTAAAAATGACCTCCTATCTACATAGATGCACATAGGAGGTTTTTACCTAGAAATAGTTAGGCTTACAAACAAACATTATTTTTGTTAAATAATGCTTTTTTATGCTCATTTTGAGATCAAGACATTCTACAGTACTGTATCAAGTATTACCATTAATTTTTCTTTATCAACTCACACTCTTGGTGTGATAAAAGTGTCACCACCTGACACTAATCATAAGCAATCAACAAGGCAATGCAATTAACTTGACAGTTACTAACAAATACTTAAATAGTAAGGGTGGAAGACACTTTTTTATTCTGAAAATAATTGATTACTACAAACTGAAAGACATTTAGACGGTCTACATAACATAGAATTCCCAAGTTTCAGCTCTGTCTGCTGCTCAACTAGTTCTGGTGCAGATAAGAGGTTTTGCGCTTCAACATTTTAGCACTAATTGGAACTGAACAAGATAGGAGGTTTTAGTCAAATGACTATCTTGCAGACAGACTGAGCATGTGCAGCATAGCCTATAGTCCTCATCCACAGTGAAATCTGAAAATCATGAAATTTGCACATAGGAGGTTTTGCATTTTGGCCATCGATATGGCATGCTATACATACATACATACATACATACATACATACGTACGTACGTACGTACATACATACATACATACATACATACATACATACATACATACATACATACATACATACATACATACATACATACATACATACATACATACATACATACATACATACATACATACATACATACATACATACATACATACAATAACATTACACACTCCCTCCCTGCATATTCTGGATTAATCTTTCACAGACCTTAATATTTTCCACATAGTGTTTACACATTGCTTACATTAAATGAGGCGCAGCTTGCGGAGCTAGTTCAGGCCAGGCAACTCAAGGGATTGTGCCAACCGATCAGGTGACTAGTCACATGCACTCTTCTCCTGGTCGGTGGGTTATAAGTACTGCTCTGCCTACCTGTTCATTCTGGCTGCTCAGTCCTGCTGCGCTGACGTGCCGACGCTGCTGCTCTGCTGCCGAAAACTCCTGCTGTATCTGCTGCCTTCGCTTGCCTGCGTATGCTGCTGACCATGAATAGTCTCATCCCACCGCCTCCCCGGCATTCACCTGTAGGCTCTGTTTCTAGATCCCTGTGGGGGTCTTTATTCATTCCCTGTAAATGCTATTTGGCATGTAACATTTATTAAAATGTTATGCTTACTACTCCCTGTACTACTCCCTGTACACGTATGACTGCATAGCCACACATGTCTCCAACACCATCATAAAGTACGCGGACGACACAACAGTGATAGGCCGAATCATCAACAACGACGAGTCTGACTATAGAGAGGAGATCAACTCACTGGCACTCTGGTGCCGGGAGAACAACCTCTCTCTTAACGTCGACAAGACCAAAGAACTGATCGTGGACTTCAGGAGGCCGCGGAGAGACCATGCGCCCATCCTCATCGACGGTGCTGCAGTGGAAAGGGTCAGCGAGTTCAAGTTCCTCGGAGTACACATCGAGGAGGACCTCAAATGGGAGACGCACACCACACACGTGAGGAAAAAGGCTCAGCAGCGACTGTACTGGCTCCGCCGCCTGAAGAAGCTCGGAGTAGGACATCGCATCCTCAGGCTGTATTACAACAGTTCTGTTGAAGGCATCCTAACAGGCTGTGTCACGGCCTGGTACGGGAACTGTACTGCCCGAGAAAAGATCAGCCTACAGCGAGTAGTGCGATCGGCAGAGCGAATAATGGGAAGCGA